>NC_091132.1:31727105-32027105 GCF_040183065.1 Periplaneta americana | reverse complement strand
CCACCTCTTTTTTTGTTAGTGTCTTCAAACAGTCTATCTGCACGAAACACAGTATAGTTATTTGGAAATAAATTAGAATTAATTACTGACTCAGATAACCATGTTTCAGTGAGACAGATAATGAGATCATTATTACTCACTATATTCTGAAAAATTTCATCAACTTTAGTGTTAAGTCCACGAACATTTTGGTAGAAAATCTCAAGATGATTAATAGAACTGAACATTGAAAGTGAGAGCAAGCAAGACTAAGATTAAGAGGCATTTCCCTGAGAATCAATGGAGTTCGAATTGGCAGAATGCGCAAAGTGCTGCTCAGGCTTTAATTTAACATAAAAAGGTACAATTAGGCAACCAGTAGACCAAACTTCAGGATTGTTAATGGAATCAAAATCCCTCACATCAACAGTGATGTGAAAGAAAGAATATGATTGATATTTGGTTTTTAGTTTAGTTACAGCAAGAGATCTGAGCTGATAATAATAATAATAATAATAATAATAATAATAATAATAATAATAATAATAATAAAAATAATAATAATAATACAAATTTTCTTATTTTAAAAATACAATACTTATCTTTCCGCAATGAGCTGTCTGAATATGTTGCAAGTTATTCTATAGTAACACAAAGATCAAACTTAGAATCCCTTTTATAATTAATTATAACACCGGTAGTCATCACGAAACATATCGTCAGAACTTTGATATCCCACTTTCATTATGCTGACAGCTGTTTCTTATGGGGAAAAGGTACCATTATACTGATATTTGTTTTCAATTAATTATCAACAATCTGAACATATTACTCATATATTTACCAATACGCCATGGAAATTACAAATAAGATATGATATCATGCATAAAACAAATTAAATTCCTGAATCTTTGCGAGAGAATAGTAGCAGCTTGCAGTTAGAACTTTGTCAAAATAAATATTTTCTAAAGTTGTCATCAGATAGAACTCTGTCACATTGCTTGTCACATTGCTAGTTCGTTCATTTTTCAGCAAACGGTGCTGAAATGTATTTATAAGCTAGACAGTATTAGGAAGAGTGATTACAAATGAAAAATATATTCTTGCCAGTTTTGTTTTTATTTATTTTTATTGGGTTATTTTACGACGCTGTATCAACATCTAGGTTATTTAGCGTCTGAATGAAATGAAGGTGATAATGCCGGTGAAATGAGTCCGGGGTCCAGCACCGAAAGTTACCCAGCATTTGCTCGTATTGGATTGAGGGGAAAACCCCGGAAAAAAACTTCAACCGGTAACTTGCCCCGATCGGGATTCGAACCCGGGCCACCTGGTTTCGCGGCCAGACGCGCTGACCGTTACTCCACAGGTGTGGACCAATTTTATTAGTCACAACCTTGTCAAACCAAGGCCACGAAATGTCTTCATAATATTAAATGATCTAAAATGAGAAGAGTAAGGTGAACTGGTTGGTTTCAGAGGAATGAAATTTGTAACGAGAGAACCCCGAGAAAAACCTCATCCTTTCCATCTCATCCAACACGTGTATCAGTCGATTCAATTAACGGGGATTCAAACCCCACTTCGAGACGCAATCCAGTACTGAGCTGGCGAAGGAGATTTCCTAGGTTTCCCAACATTAAATATTTCTTTATTGTATTACATAAGTTTAAATTGTTTTCATATAATATATATTCAAAACCTCTCCGCATTTATATGTGCTGTACATAGGCCGTAGAAGTTTTGTGCAAACAAAACCGCCATTACAAGTTATCGTTGTCTTTTTATCGTGAAATGTTGTGTATATTCCTGTTATCAGTTGCTTTACACACTTTCGGACTCGTACATTAATCTACCTAGTTTTTTATATTCTCAAAATGAATCGTTTTAAACTGTCGACTTTATTGCCATTGTATGATTTAGAGCAAGATTTTAGTACACCCTAGCAGAATAATATAGTTCCAAATAAAGAAGATAGAAATGGTGAATCGTATAGAGGCATACAAAGAGTTTCGTGTTATTATTTACTATGCCCAACTTTAGCTCCTGTTTTTGTCAAATTACTACAATTATCACAACATTATCTTTGGTATCTATTTGTTACAATCAGAGCCAACTACAGTACAGTTAAAAGCCGAAGCACTCGGTAGGCAATAGTGTAATCTTGGAGTTTCGTTTGTAGATCCAATTGAAGAATGTGATCCCAAAACTTGTTCAATACATTTGGTAATTTCTATGATTTTCACATGTAATGTATGAGATTCTGCCATTATATTTTAAGTTTCTTTTCTTCCGAAACAACACCAATCCTTGTGTAAAAGTTTGTGTTATTGTGCATGTCGTTTGAAAACTCGCTCAATCCCTACATCGGTGGATAAAAAACTATCCAATTCTTTTATAAATTTGGACTGAACGCGTTTTGGGATCACAGTCTTCATTATTCGTTTGTATTACATACTTCACAGTCTAAATATTTAAAATATTTGTCTTGTTCAATATTGATATTGTTACTTGACATCTTAGTTCTTAACAAGTCTTTACCTTGGAAAGCAAAAATCTTCGTTTTTTTTTTTTTGTAGATATTGTCAAATTATATCTTGACTAGTGGGTTGTGCAACAAATGCTGCAAATTTAGTTAATTATAAGTTCAAATAAAATTTTTGATATTTATTTTCCAGAAAGATTACCAGACATTTTGAAATGTATTTGCTTCCGTAATGATGAAGATGTAACATTTAAAGCAACATAATAACTCAATAATCCTGTCAAAAATATCTCTTTTAAAAAGCTTCCTCATTACTATTTTTTATGCTAAATACTTTTTTCTTGAACACAACTATCGTCAGTTCTTTGAGTTCTCCCTAAAACAAAATGATGTGCTTGGCAGCGATCTCAGATTTAATCGATTAAACCAAAGGAATATGAAATTAATTTTGATAAGATGCAGCTAAAATAGAAAGCATGACTCAATTTACTAATTACTCTTCCATATTACTGCACTACATCCTAGAAAAATTAGAGAATCACACATAAAAGTATCTACACCGCCCAGCCATTAAATATATCAAAAAGACCCACTCCACTTCAGTAATAACTGTAAAAATATTTCATTTTAAATAGCAATATTGTTATGTTACGTAAGTTTTGTAGTTTTCAGTAACTCTATATATACTATAGCCGTTACTCTGTAAATTATAGATATTAAGAACTAATTTAAGATATTCTCTACGCCTACTCATATAACCCCAAAAAGGGTTCACTTTCATATCATCGATATATCAATAGCATTAATGTATGTCATTAGTGACAAATACGTCATGGCATAAACTGTGATAATATTCAAATTTTAATGTAATAATGTCATCAAACCTTCTTAAGTTTTGTAGTTTCTAAAATCCAATACACAGCTGTACTCAGAAAATTACGCACCAGAGAATAAGACCTGTAAATTATTTTTAGTAAGTCTTGAGATGTTCTAAAAAAATTAGACAAATGAAGATCGACATAGCTATTGGAATTATGGTGTCAGAGAATCTGAGCTCTAAATATGTCAGCAATCCTGCAGGTCATGACCTTCGTGTAATATTGTTTATTGCAGTGTGTGTGTTTTGTTTTATTCTGAAAAGCCATTAGTTCTCAAAACTGACGACAGATGGATTTTGGAAAATAGGAAAATTATGTAGGAAAATTGATATTTCAGTGAAAACTACTATTTTTCTGAAAAACTTTGGGTTCCAAGCTTCAAAATGAGGGGTCATTCATTAAAATCGGTTCAGATGTTTTCCCGTAATTTTCATTACCAGTTCAAATTATATATATATATGTTGTCATTTATAATTTATGCAAAGATTTTTGGAGACCGTCTTCCGATGCAGTCATTCAAATCTGATCATTAGCGAATAAGAGCGTTGTGAAATCCATATTATAAAATTTGCTAAAATATTCGAGAACAGTTTTATTGCATTCCTAAAAATTTTGGTTGTCAGGACTTACGAGATTTTACTCTTTTACCACCGATATATTTATTAGTATACAATGTTATCTTATTTTTATGCCCAATCTTCACTGTGGTTAATATATATATATATATATATATATATATATATATATATATATATATAATTTTGAATGTACTTCACTCCCACACCTTCTACTAATAAAGTTCAACCGTCCTCCACACAGATCCAAGACCGCATATACAGTCATAATAGCCTTACGGTCATAGTAAACAGTACGTTCCAAAAATATGTTCACGTTTTCCAGTGACGAAAGAGCTTTCAATATTGCATCATTTTCCATTTGCCTACGTCGCATACCGGTTTCCCCCACCTGCTTCTATTCGCCTCTCTGTAAATGCTAGTGACTGGGCTGTCTTAGCTCTTTTCTGAGAACATTAATTTCTGTTAGGAATTGGACGTCTACGTAATATTATACCCATACAATTGTTTAAAATAACATAAATGAAAGGGCCTCGTTAAGTAATTAACTGTCACGCGATTTCCTCCCTTTCTACGACGCTGCGACGTAACCACTTGGACGAACAGTAGATAGCATGTCTGAGTAATTTTATCTTTTCGGATCGGGCAGAAGTGAAGATTGAATTTACAGTACGTAAGGTCTCTTTTATAGAGTAGGTACAGAATTATTTCAACATGAATTACTGATACGAAGTACGAACCTGGTAATTGGGATTAGGTACAATAGTCTATAGTGCGATAATATGCACATTAGAACTGAAGCCTGTATCGAAATGAACGGCCACCATTTTCAAAAATGTGTTTAAATATCCATATTATGATTATTTTTCAATTTAACTTCATTCTCTATAGTGTACGCTAATGTCCTGTAGACAGTATAATATACACTGCATAATGAATATGTCCGCATGGAAAGCTCAGTTCGTGAGTAAAAACACTCATTGTTAATACTGTACTGTATTTTGATTGATAATTTTCATTAGGATTATGTTTAAACTCAAAATCGCGATATTTCCTAGTTTACGTAATGGATGAACTACTTTTCTTCCCTCCTATACCTAGTAAAGTGATTTGTTTGTATATTACGCCAGTATCATCGAACTCCAGTCGTGAAAGGGGGTAGGAAACTGTGTTTCCGGTTCTTAATCTTTGATCCAAAGGTTTAGCCAGGTTAATATTAGAAATGTTACTAAAAATATAATGATGTTCCTATATATATATATATATATATATATATATATATATATATATATATGTATATATATATATAGTTGAATTACATTTGTCAGCTAATAATTCCGCCAGCAGATATCTCTGATTACACGGATCTTCGACAGTTTCAAACTGTATTGTACATTTTCATTATGAACCAGTAGTTCCTCTAGTAATTTAATGTTCAATACAATTCGGTTTTTGACCGAGAAGTTTGAATACGTTACGTCACAATTTGTCTAAAATTTCTCAAACGAAATTTATTCGCTACTCTAATTATTCTGTCGCGCGCCGTGGCGTCGCGGTCTAAGGCATCCCTCGCGTTACAGAATGCACACTGGTTCGAGTCCTCATGGGGAAAGAAATTTTCTCATGAAATTTCGGCCACTGTATGGGACCGGTGCCCACCCAGCATCGTGATTCACTTGGGGAGCTACGATAGGTAACGAAATCCGGTACCAACTGTAACGGATGGGGGGATCATCGTGCTAACCACACGATACCGCCATTCTGGTTGGATGATCGTCCACCTCTGCTTCGGCATGTGGGCGTGAGGCCAGCAGCCGGTTGGTCGGTCTAGGCTCTTCACAGGCTGTAGCGCCACGGATTATTATTATAATTATTCTGTCGAATCCAGAGTTAGACACACATTTTACATATAAATTGTACGGCAGATGACTGAACAACAAACAACAGACGGTTGTAACGGTTAAGATAATTTCAAGTCACCCTATCACGAGCGCTGGGCTACAGTCAAAGCTTTCAAAGCTCACGTTCGCGCCGCACCTCTGTCTTTTCTGGCAAACTCATAATAATTCACTGTCATGCGAGGTTGGAACCCGTGACATATTGGGTTCCGTCCTTGTCATTTATCTTGGTTATGAAACTTGTGACTCTGAACTTGGGGGTTGTGCTGTCAAGGTCAAACCCATCTTATCCTGCCACTTAATAAGCAATTTTAAATTCTGAATGTCATTAATTAGAGATATACATCAAGTATGATATAAGTTCAACTTGTTTAACGTGTTTAGAGATATTTTGATCTTTTGTCGTTCCGGAGTTAGGTGAAGGTTTCATTAAGAGAAAAATCAGGGAAAAGGAAACCTATATGAAACCCTTTCCATTCTTCTTTGGTGATAAAGACCAAATTTTAACGTTTCTACATCTCCTTTAGGAAAATGTGCAGAAACTGAAATATTGCAGCTGCAATACATCACGTTACCTGAACTTTTATTTACTCTTGTGAAACGCATTTTGTTTGAAGAAAAGTTTTGGGTAGTAGAAAAAAAATAATTTTAATAATTTTAGGTTAAATTTTATTTATATTATACTACTCCGTCAATTTGGTAGAATGCGTGAGAGTCTAAAGAAAGCACAAAACAGCACAACGTGATCTGTTGTTGTGACGAGAATCTAAGCCCCCGCATATCGGTAAGACATCATGTCACAAACGCTTTAAAGTCTGAGTATTTCTGACAAAGTAAAGATTATTCAACGCCTTGAAAACGACAGAAATGTTAAGCATATTGCTGGAGAGAGAAAGTAATATTTATTCATTTATTATTTTTTATTTATCTAATGTTTTCCTCATTCATTCATTCATTCATTCATTCATTCATTCATTCATTCATTCATTCATTCAGTCCAAACCTATGGAGTAACGGTCAGTGCGTCTGGCCGCGAAACCAGATGGCCCGGGTTCGAATCCCAGTCGGGGCAAGTTACCTGATTGAGGTTTTTCCAGGATTTTCCCTCAACCCCCATACGAGCAAATTCTGGGTAACTTTCGTTGCTGGACCCCGACTCATTTCACCGGCATTATCACCTTCATTTCATTCAGACGCTAAATAATCTCAGATGTTGATACAGCGTCGTAAAATAACCCAATAAAAATTCATTCCTTCATAACTTCACTCACTCCTTCCTTTCATTTATTTACATATTCTATTTATTTATTCATTTATTCATATGTTCATTAATTTATTATTGTAGTTTTCTTCATATATACAGTATATAATTTTATTTCTTAGCCTCATATCAGATCCGCTTTTTATAATGAATTAACAACTCTTAAATACTTATTCCCGGATGATCGATTTTTTGCTTTCCATAATATTCCTGATCTTTCTTGCTCTACCAGTCGCCCTAAAATGAAGCTTACCAATTGCAGGGGACTTGCTCCGTTTGTGATATCTAAGTAGGTGAACACTGACTTTCTACTAAATCAATGGAGCAGTGCATACATTCATATTTCAGGATTCTACAGCTAGTTCCATCTTCTCGTGCCACCGTCCAAGTCCTTTCCTGTACATCTTCAATGCTCACGCCTCTCTCATTCATTACTTCCTTCACTTCTTGTTTCATTTTCTCTTTGGTCAACCTCTTCCTCTCCTAATCCTTACAATATCCAATGGGGACGGAATGAATCAATTGTCTCATACACTAATGATATTGATGACAGTTATATTTATTGTAGATTAGTCTATAAGTGTAATATTACATGTAGGCCTATATCTCGTAAAACCTACCTGCGTATGAGGGGAAGCAGAATGTGAACTGAGAAGCTTCCCTCTCTCGCTACGCTTCTGCTTGTAACTAGCGAGCTCACTAACCCTCAACAAAAGGTTCTTACTATATGTTACAGCGCACACAAGCATTTGGTTTCACGAGATAACGAATAATCATTACAGCCCTATCTCCAATAAAACAATTCTCTATTAATGACTCTACATACCATCGACTTCAAATATAGAGACAGCTATTTGGAGTGATCCTAAAATATTGTACAGTAAAATATTGTCATAACCAAGGTAGCGGAAAGCAATATTCAGTATTACAAAATTGTTTTCTGTCCCTTGCTATTTCATACGATTTCGTGTTTAAATATTATTTCAAACTAGCCGTACCCGTGCGCTCCGCTGCACCCGTTAGAAATAAATATGAAGTAATTGCATAATTAAAATAGGACATTTGATCCAGGGAACATTCGTGTTTGATAGAAGGATAAATAGTTTATTATGTTACTTAATTTAAATTGTATTAAAAAAATTAAAATGCGATCATTTTGATCCAGAGACCACTCATTTCGTCGTAAAAAGTATTTTAGGAAATACAGGAAACGAATGCACAGAATAGCCTATCAAGTCTTCTGTGCATAAGAAGCTATTTTAATCTTACCTGTCCTCGATTCACTCAGAAGTTACTGTAATAACATTATAGCATTATGTCCATCTAGAGAAACTACACTTTCCAATGGTGAATTAATAATTAATTATACAAATCGGTTAATTTAGCTTCCGATATTACTTCATACAAACACAGAAAAATTCTCTGTAGGCTATGTTTCATAGCTTTCGATTGTTATTGTCCAATGCCCCTTATAGGCGAAGTCATTTGTTTTTTTATTTCATTACACCGCCTTAGATGGCGTTGTTATTGTAATTTTGAAACTCGTCTATCTCATTAAATATCAGTCCTATCAAAATGTTGCATAGAATAAAATTTATCGGAAATTATTTTTAAAGAATCGCTTGTTATGTAATATGTTTCGTGAAAATTAATAATAAGGGAGATATTTCGATTTATTTAATTCAAGCCCCCTTATAACCCCCTTTTTAAATAAAATATTTTGAGAGCCATGTAGCCTAAATTCTAAGTTACAACGAACTTAATTTATATTCCAATTTTCATATAAATCGGTTCAACCATTATCGCGTGAAAAGGTAACAGACAGACAGGAAGACAAACATATAAACAAAAATTTCGAAAAAGCGATTTTCGGTTTCAGGGCGGTTAATTATTTATGTTAGGACCAATTATTTCGAAAATTACCAGAAAAATTTCGACTACAGATTTATTATTAGTATAGATTAACGAATTTCATTTCTACGAAAAAAAAATCAGCATAACGAATTAGAAGAAAATTTTCATAAAAATAACGTATTTCGATATAACGATTTTTTTTTTTTTTGCCTATAACGAAACAATTTCAAAGGTTAGCATTTTACTGTAGGCCTACATTGCTCCTGACACACACTGTATTTATATTGAAATATACATGATATCAAATAACGCTTTACAGTAGCTATGCAGAAAACGTTGCTGTATATGAACTTCTCGTCGTTATGAATAGTCTGAAGTTTGCACGCATGTAAGAGAGCAATTATTTCTCGACATCATTAACTTAGTCTTGCAGAGCGAGCCGAAGACAGAGGAGACAAAACTGTTTCTCTGTGCCACGCCCTGCCGAGAGATCTTCACTCGTGCCAGCGTCGCTCTGGGAGAGCGGCGCAGCTTCCATGTGTGAGATGAGTTACATCTTCACAAAGTTGGGATTTAATAAAATCCTGAAAGCGAGATGCACACAGTTAAGTCAATTACATTCCTCTAAAGTCTATGTTAAAGAAAGAAATTAAAGAACTTTCACTTGCTTTCTTTACATATGGCTTTTACGAACGTTTCATGGAGCTCATTTTCACGAAGATCTACAAAAGTACATTCTTCAGTTATCTGTATAATTGAGGACCGTTTTCGCAAAATTTGCAAAATTGAAATTTTGATGGATTTGTTAACATAAGGCAGGCCTCTATATGATGTTCAAAGCGTCTTAGTAAAATTGGGTTATTTCTCTTCATTGTAGTGTGTCAAAGTGTGATTGTTTTTTCAAAACTTGCTTTCTGCTATAAGTGAGACACAGCAAAACTTGCTTACTATAGTGTTTTGTCTCTCCTATAATATTTAGTTTTTTCAGTTAGCAAGTTTTGCAAAAACGGTCCTCAATTATTCGTAGGAAGTAATATGACTGAAAACATAGTCTCACATTGCAGTTTTGCGAGGAACATAATAAATTGGTAACCTCTCCGTTTTACTTAGTTACTCTGAAACAGCTTCAACATAAAGTAGGCCTAATCAGTTCTAATCGTACATTGGCTCCGAGATGTTCTTTAATACTACCAGGTGTGAAAACTTCCGTTATCGAATTATTTATGTCTTAAAGTGTGAATGCTTACTCTTACCATGTCGCACTAGTTTCTATGTAATGTGCTGGAAATGGCTCTCACTGTGGGCTACGTGAGGAGACGGTTAACAGACAACACTATCATGTGGCATATCAATTCCATTTCAGTAAAATATAATTAAACATTTCTATGCTATTATATTACTGAAATTACTGTACTCGGGTGCACAGTGATTTTTCGGATACCATACATTACCCTGTGCAAGTGTTGCTGACTCACTTTCACTATTCTCCTAGTTTTAAACTACTGAATTTGTTTATAATAAACCCATTTTGGGATGAAACTAAAATAAGCAATATAAAACTGAAATAATCAACAGAGGACTGAAATAAACAACAGAGGATTAAAATAGTCAGCACAGCTCAGAAATAATTGACACAAGTCTAAAATAATCAATAGAGGACTGACATAATCAACAGAAGTCTGAAATAATCAACAGAGGAATGACATAATCAACAGAAGTCTGAAATAATCAACAGAGGAATGACATAATCAACAGAAGTCTGAAATAATCAACAGAGGATTAAAATAGTCAGCACAGGACAGAAATTATTGACACAAGTCTGAAATAATCAACAAAGGAATGACGTAATCAACAGAAGTCTGAAATAATCAACAGAGGAATAATATAATCAAAAGAAGTCTGAAATAATCAATAGAGGACTGACATAATCAACAGAAGTCTGAAATAAATAATAGAGGACTGACATAATCAACAGAAGTCTGACATAATCAATAGAGGACTGACATAATCAACAGAAGTCTGAAATAATCAATAGAGGACTGACATAATCAACAGAAGTCTGAAATAATGAATAGAGGAAGGACTGACATAATCAACAGAAGTCTGAAATAATCAATAGAGGAAGGACTGACATAATCAACAGAAGTCTGAAATAATCAATAGAGGACTGACATAATCAACAGAAGTCTGAAATAATCAATAGAGGACTGACATAATCAACAGAAGTCTGAAATAATCAATAGAGGAAGGACTGACATAATCAACAGAAGTCTGAAATAATCAATAGAGGAAGGACTGACATAATCAACAGAAGTCTGAAATAATCAATAGAGGACTGACATAATCAACAGAAGTCTGAAATAATCAATAGAGGACTGACATAATCAACAGAAGTCTGAAATAATCAGCAGAGGAATGACATAATCAACAGAAGTCTGAAATAATCAATAGAGAATTGAAATAGTCATCATAAGAGAGAAATAATTGACAGAAGTCTGAAATAGTCGGTGGAGGACCTAAATAATCGACGGAAGTCTGAAATAATCGACAATGGATGAAATAATCAACAGAGGGTAAAGTAATCAACAAAGGATGAAATAATCGACAGGGGATGAAATAATCGACAGGGGATGAAATAATCGACAGGGGATGAAATATTAGACAGAGGATGAAATAGTCAACAGAAGGATGAAATAGTCAGCAGAGGGACGAAATGGTCAACAGAGGGACGAAATAGTCAACAGAGAGATGAAATAGTCAGCAGAGGGATGAAATGGTCAACAGAGGGATGAAATAGCAGAAGGATGAAATGGTCAACAGAGAGATGAAATAGTCAGCAGAGGGATGAAATAGTCAATAGAGGGATGAAATAGTCAACAGAGGGATGAAATAGTCAACAGAGGGATGAAATAGTCAACAGAGGGATGAAATATTCAACAGAGGGATGAAATAGTCACCAGAGGACTGAAATAGTCACCAGAGGACTGAAATAAGAAACAAGCAACTAATGATTGAAACACGCAACAGAAGACTGAGATTAGCTTATAATTATATTTTTTAGTGTTTCCTGTAAATTTATTTTGATATAAATAGAAGTTATAAACGAAAACAAATCAAACTAAAGAAAAGAAATAATTATATTCATAAACATTTTCTTGTAGTTTGGTTCCTTATGAGTTTATATTTCATGTAAGTTTATTTTAATTAAAATAAAAATTAGAAACAAAAAAGAGACCTAAAAAAATAAAACTACAAAGAAAGAAATAAAAATTATATTCCGAAACGAATAAGATAGTTAAAAAACACTTATTTCGCCAATTACATCATTTTTAAGTATAAATAGCAATACAGTACTGCTCGATGACGATAGAATTCTAGGGTTAAATAGAGTAAGATATTTATTTATTTTAGTACTAGAAGTTTGACGCAAACGTTGGGAAATCGTTTAGTTCTCTCTGAATTATCGAAATTCATACCCATCACCCTTGGACTCGCGATATTTTGGATCTTACAGAGCACATTGAGGACCGATCGCGGAAAGATAAATCCATTTAGGAAAACTTTCGCGTAGGGGAGAAACTGAAGTGAATTTCAGTTTCGGTAAGAATGGTGATAAACGCACACATAGTACTCAAACTTCTGGACTGGAGCTCCTGGCAGTAGGAATTTACTTATTCCACTTAAGATTTAGCTAAAATAAACACGAATGGAAATGCTTGAGATTATTTTTTGAATTCTCTTCCGCTTTCGCATTAAGAAAGGCTTCAGTTTTCTTTAAGAGACTTGTGAGGGCTTGAATATGAATCCTTACATTTTGCACTTTGCTTAATCCGAAACTCAGCGTGCATGCTGCCTTCACTTGTCCTCTCTTTTCTTCCATTTCCGCCTCTCTCTCATTCTCTTTCCTCCCCACCCTCCTCAACCTCTTTCACGGTCTGCAAGTTTCCCCTACAAGGAAATATCTTTACGGAACAAGCCCCTCCAATTACATACACAAGACCCCAGTATTAGAACAACTGCAGAGCAAATAAATTGATCGTTCTTGTATACAAAAAGTGGCCAAGTATTCTGTTGTTATTATAGTGGAATTTCGTTAGGATTCAGCAAACATTAAAAGTATAATAATTTACGATTAATTTCTGTTGATACTTTGATTGCTTTCAGAATAAAAAAAATCGATTTTTACTTTGTTATTACTTATTAGGTGTAGTCCTCACATAGACCTACATGAGGCGCTCAGAATACAAGTGTTGAACTTGTTACAAATCCAGAACTTAAAAAAAAAAGAAAAAAAAAAGAGTTACATATGACAGCGCAGACCTACTTACTTACTTATGGCTTTCAAGGAACCCAGGGGTTCCCTGTGCCGTCCTCACATAAGCTCGTTATCGATCCCTATCGTGAGAAAGATTAATCCAGTCTCTACCATCATACCCCACCTCTATCAAATCCATTTTTATATTATCCTCCCATCTACGTCTCGGTTCCCCAAAGGTCCTTCTCCCTCCGGCCTCCCAACTAACACTCTCTATACATTTTTGGATTCGCCATACGTACTAAATGCCCTGCCCATCTCAAACGTCTGGATTTAATGTTCCTAATAATTATGTCAGATGAAGAATACAATGCGTGTGGGTTCTGTGTTGTGTAACTTTCTCAATTCTCCTGTAACTTCATCCATCTCAGCCCCAAATATTTTCCTAAGCACCTTGTTCTCAAACGTCCTTTACCTCTGTTCCTCTCTCAAAATGAGAGTCCAATTTTCACAACCATATTATGATTGTATTTTGGTCAACTGAAAGAAAATAATAATGAACTGTAGCCATGTAAAACTAACAAAGAAAAATGACTTGATATCTCTAGTGTCTGTTAGGGGGTATGAATTATAGAAAATTTCACTTTAAAAGAGTCTTGAAAGTAAATAATATTTGCATAAGATTGTACTTTTATTAATGTTATTGACATTCACTATGATGTGTGATAAGTTTTGCTTTTCTTGTTGCTGATACAAGATGTTAATTCTAGATGTTGTCTTATTTGTCAAATAGCATGTAATTAATACTAAATGTCACGAAATATTTTAGTCTATTGTTAGTTATTTAGTCATTAAGTGCACTGTATATAAACGTATACGAATTTTTATGCCAGAACGTACCAAATACAAAATTAAATTCCCATTAACTTTGGAGTAAAATGTGGAATAGCTATAAAAATTTCCAAAGAGGTGCAGATAAACCCTAAATCAAATAGTGATATATTACAATAATTTCTGTAGCTTCAATACGTTTTGTTGCTCTGCTATAAAATTTGTTCAGTTGGATTTAGTATCTTTTGGAAATAAGTGGTGCAAGTCCAAAAATAAAAAATTCGCTAATTTAAGGTTTTATAGATACAACAAAGCAAGATCTTTCTAAACGAACAATAAAATTAATGTATTATTTAATTGTTTGGCAGTAGATGGCAGCACTTTACCATAACACTGAAACAGATTGCCATTTTTTTTTTTTTTCAAATTTGTACATGGTTAATAGAAAAATTACAGCAAAAGATTGATTTTTCGTATCATAATAGTCCTCTCCAATTCTCTCTATCGGAAATAATAATTCATTTTTTGCTCTTTTACATACTTTTCTTTTTACGCATGCAATGTAATGAATTTTATCTGTAGTCTTCACAAGTATTAATACAGCTAAGGTGCAAGTACCGCAGTTATTTTAAACACGTTCAACCTTTATATCATAAAGTAATTTTAGCGCTGAATGGGATTCTGTAGATAAATTAGGAAAAGCCAATTTCAAACATCATATTTCACAGAGCATAGGACGGGTTGAAATATTGAGCTGCTTCTTAAAGCCTCCATCTTTCACATTCAAGTCTTCCTTATTCATCATATTTTCTTCTATTTCTCTTGGGAAACGTTTGTGACTTTCTTTTAAGCTACTACAAATTTATATACAAGCTGTAATCAGATTATTAGAATATAAGAGTTTTAGGTGATTTATCACTTCAAAGCCAACAAACTTCTTGTTTATGTATTCATAATTCTAAGCAGCGTACAGCTCTTCTGCTACAGGGAATGGCCTTTCTTGTCTCTCTTTACTGGTCCCTCTCTCTCTCTCTTTCTCTCTCAACGCAGCGACATAAATTTGTATTTCAATTACTTAAAAACGGTGTTATAATCTTATTCTTATGGAATAAAACAATGAAACATGCATGATATACAGAAATTTTAAGTATAAATTCACTCAAAATGCAGAACTTAACTCAATATGTAATTTTCACGTTCTATGCTCTGATGGAAACGCACAGCAGGGTGTTAATACTGAAGATTGTAGTTGTACAGGGACATCATTTTATTTTCACTAAAATTTTTAATATTAAACTGGCTATACCTTCAGAGAACCGGAAACACCGTTCGCTACCCCCTTCCACGACTGGAGTTCGATGATACTGGCGTAAAACACAAATAAATCACTTCACTAGGTATAGGAGGGAAGAAAATTACTTCAGCCATTTACGTAAACTAGGAAATATCGCGATTTTGAGTTCGATAATTTTCATTAGGTTTTTGTTTAATCAAAATGCAGTACGGTATTAAGAATAAGTGTTTTTACTCACGAACTGAGTTATCCATGTGAACGTATTCATCATGCAGTGTATATTATACTGTCTACAGCACATTAACGTACAATTTAGAGAATGAAGTTAAATTGAAAATTAATCATAATATGAATATTTAAACACATATTTGAAAATGGTGGCCGTTCATTTCGATACAGGCTTCAGTTCTTTTGTGCATATTATCGCACTATAGACTATTGCATCTAATTCCAGCCAGTTTCGTCATTCGTACTAGTAACTCATGTTGAAGTAATTCTGTACCTACTCTATAAAAGAGTACCTTACGTACTGTAAATTCAATGTTCACTTCTGCCCGACCCGCACAGATAAAATTAATCAGACATGCTATCTACTGTCCGTCCAAGTGGTTATGCCGCAGGATCTTAGAAAGGGGGGAAATCACGTAACAGTTAATTACTTAACGAGGCCCTTTTATTTAAGTTATTTTAAACAGTTGTATAATATTACATAAACGTCCAATTCCTAACAGAAATTAATGTTTTCAGAAAAGAGCTAAGACAGCCCAGCTTTTACAGAGGGGCGTGCAGAAGCAGGTGGAGGAGATCGGGATGCGACGTAGGCAAACGAACAGTACCTGTGCGAAAATATGATTCAATATTGAAAGCTCTTTCGTCACTGGAAAACGCGAACATATTTCTGGAACGTACTATACTCACTAACTCAGTGCTGTTAACTATATGCGGCCTTGATTCTGTCTGGTGGACAGTTGGAACTTCATTAGTAGAAGGGTTGGGAGTGAAGTACATTCAAAAACTCAGGTACAATAAAAATTGAAGTAAAAATAAAATGATGTCCCTGTACAAAGTAAAGCTATTGGATAAGGTCTAGCATACAATTTGTTTCTTTTCCTTTCCGAGGAGGGCCTGTAAGCTTACACCATAGTCTGAGGCTTACTGTGTCGACCTCCTTATTATGGAATAGTGGTTGCAATCCTTAGGACCGCATTTCTATGAATACGTGATTCACTGCTTGATGCTATCTTATCGATTCACCTACAACATCCAGGACTGAAGGAGTCTGCGTGAGCAGGAATATCCCTCCGTCTCCCTGTTGACATTCTGCAGCCTCCTCAGATCGAGTGCATCTTTTCGCAAATTAAGTACTACGTCCTGCTGCATCCTATGTTCACCTGAAAATCACAGCACTGTAGATTAGAGGTGTGCACTCCCCCCCCCCCCGATCTTAAACAGATCCGAACCCGACCCGAAACTCGAGATTGTCTTATAATTATCAGCCGAGCCCGACCCGAAACCAGAACTGTAGCTGATAAAGCAGAGGCCAGAAGCCACAGGGATTAGGAACAGCTTCGAGTGATTATTCTTTCAGTAGGGGCATGAGAAGAGTAATCGGCCATTCTTCCAGGTAAAATAAATAAATCAATGCTTTGTGTCAATGACAGTAGAGATGAGACAAATGCCGTTACGAAATACGAAGTCGAACTAAACATAACTTAAGATATCGGTAGTCTAATGTTCTGGATGGGTGTCGGGTGAACATCTAATCGTGTATGCATTAAAATCTTCGTACTGACCGGTAATTTGTTCATGGAACTGTGGCTTCTTTATTTATTATACAAATCTAGCTTTCAGATAAAGCTCTCTGTGTGGCAGACTTGAATAATGTCAAGGGAAAAATTGTTCCGGGGCCGGGTATCAGTCCCGAGACCTTTGGCTGCATGCACCAACGCTCTACTAACTGAGCTATCCAGGAACTTCACCCGACACCATCTCAATTTTCCCCTTTATGTCCACGAATGGGCTGATAAAATGCCAGAAAAACACGAGTGCATACAAACTCTGTGTGACTTGTAGTTGTGGTTTTCTGTAAGTATATATTATGCAAATATAGCTTTCAGATAAAGCTCTGTGTGAAGGATATTCGAATAATTTGAAAGGAAAAATTGTTCCGGAATCTGGTATCGATCCCGTGATCTTTGGCTGAACGCACCAACGCTCCACCAACTGAACCTAGGAACTTCATTTATTTATTTATTTATTTATTTTATTTTATTTATTTCATTTAAATTTAAATACACAGAATAAAGAATATAATTACAAAACAAACAAGAGAAATAGAAATAAAATAATACAAGCAATATAAAAAGAAGATACAGTAGTATTAACAAAATTTGAGACCGAATGAGCAGCGCTCGTGCTCGGTCGCAGTTCAGATATAATATTAAAATAAAAAATAATAACAATAATAAAAATAAATAAGTAAAATAAAATAGGAACTAAAATAAATTACAGCGGCAATGGAATTATATAATATAATATTAACACTAGAGAAGAATAATATCGCACGTGAAAAGTAGGACTAATATATATTTCAAAATTATAGAATACAAATATAATATAGGTTGATTAATTCATACACATAGGCTATAAATTTATTTAATCAAATTGAAGATATTAACACGTTTCCAATTTTCTTGTTATATGTTAGTGAGTTATATGTTAGAAGTTCTGGGTGTAATTTAGTTAAAGCATTGTACAACCGAGGGCCAAAATTTATGCTATGCTTTAGACCAGCAGATGTGAGACATTTAGGTTCTACTAATGTTGAATTAATATTTCGTCATGTGTCATAATTGTGTGTCTGTAATACAAACTTATTACGATTTTTATGATAAAATTTTAACAGCGTATACTTATAAATTTGTTCAATATTAAATACATTAAATTCAGAATAAATTAATTTAGTTGGATAATCGAAACGCTTCTTCAAACAAATTTTAATTATTCGTTTTTGTAGTAAATTTAACGGACTAAGATTAATTTTTGTACTTCCACCCCAAACAATTATACCATATTGAATGATAGACTGAATAATGGCCAAATAAACATTTCGTAGAACTCTAATAGGTAAGTAGCATCGAAGATTAACGAATTTATAAATTGTTTTACGAAGCCTCTTACAAAGATAAGTAATGTGATGAGGCCATTTTAAATTCTGATCAATAATGATACCCAGATATTTGACATACGTGGCTTCTTTCAAAGGTGGACATTTACAACTTTTGGGGTCTAAACAATTTTCACTGTGTATTATTAGTCTATATTTATCGTTAAATTTTAAATTTTGAACACTGGCAGCTGTTAACGAAAAAGGAACTAAAGTTGATTTAGATATATTTAAAGAAAGGAAGTTGGAATTAAGCCATTTTTTAACAATGTTCGCACCTATATTAGCATTTCTATATGCTTCCTGCCAAGAAAAACCACTGAAAATAACTACTGTATCATCCGCATATGAATATATAGATCCATTAAATTTTTTTTCTAAATTTATATTTAGCAGATCATTAACATGTATTAGAAATAAAATAGTTCCCAGAATTGTTCCTTGTGGTACACCTATATCAATATATTTGTATTCACTAAATTGATCTTCAGTTTTGGTCATTTGCCTTTTGTTACTAAAATATGATTGGAATAATTTTAAAACTATACCTCTAACTCCAATAGTATGTAGTTTGTCCAAAAGTAAATTATGATTGATAGTGTCAAAAGCTTTCCGTAGATCCAAGAAAATACCCAAACATTTGTTTAAACATTTATTTATTACTTCTATGAATAGATGGCGAAAGTATCTCTTTGTCGCCAATAGTAAAGAAATTACACGCATTACTTAATTCAAAATCTCATGCCCTTTCTAATGATTGTAAGAAGCACTAGGTTTAGCAGGAAACCTCCGAAACTGTCAATTATGGGAATAATTTATATTTAAATTATATCACAATTTTTCCGAACACATTTTTACCCTTCCCAATTATAGTTTCACGTATTGAGAACTAGTGGAATTATTTCAAAGTTTGTCAGTTTGTTTTATCTTTGGTTCTCACTTATTCCGTGGTTAGAAAGTTCGCTTACACGATCAGAAAATTGTGGGTACGTCTAAGATAATATGTGTTCGCGTAGGCTTCCGCGGCTGGTGTACATGGTGTGTGGATAAGTTTCAGGGCTTCTACCGCGTTGTCTTGGTGTTATTGGCTGACGTTTCGACCGCTGTGTTGTGGTCAACTTCAGAGCAGTTGTTGGATAAGGAAATATAGAAAAATCGAAGGAGAATTGGGAGGAAAATTTAAAAGGTACGCAAAACGCGTCCTTGCAAGGGGTTGGGGGTTGTACAAAACAATATGTGAGCTCTAAGCCTGTTGGCCACTAGTCTCACTCCGGGTTACGCTGCTCCCCTGAAGGAGCTCTAGAAAATTTTGAAGGGGAAGCCGAAATTGGACGTAACCTCTTAGGTACCACATACGCGAGGGGGGCTCACATTGATCAATTGATCACGGAACGGGGCGAGGAGGAGTTGGCTGGTGTTTGCCGTTAGGATGGCAAGACGCCGTCATCTGTTGTTCGATGACAAAGCATGTGAAGGCCGTCGGAAGAAGCGCCGTGAAATCTAATCTGCAATTTGAGAGGTCCCTGTCCTTTCAATTTGCGACTTATTGAGTGATCTCGTATATTTAATAGACTATTTATATTATCTGAACTAGGGCATACATCGTTTATAATAAGGGTGGAATACATATGGGGAAGGTCCGAAAAAGTGACCTTATGAGGGCCAGTATTTAATATGAATACTCCCCTTTACACAGACTCCAACCGGATTGGACCACGTAGGACCAAGCAGACGCCAGAAGGAGAACCTATGACCTATACTTAGAAACGAGAAGCCAGGTCTCCACATGTACGCGGCGCCCCCCCCCCCTTCATCCGGACATCGGGCACGGTATCAAGGCCACTCTTTCGGACCTTATGAGGGCCAGTATTTAATATGAATACTCCGCTTCATACAGACCTCAACCGGATTGGACAACGTAGGACCAATCAGATGCCAGAAGGAGAAACTACGATCTATCACAGCAAGTACTCCCCCCGTCGAGACTACTATATATATATAAAATAGCTGGCAGACTATTTCCTTATCCAACAACTGCTCTGAAGATGACCACAACACAGCGGTCGAAACGTCAGCCAATAACACCAAGACAACGCGGTAGAAGCCCTGAAGCTTATCCACACACCACGTCTAAGATATCTTTGAAAGGCCGGTATACCATTTTACCAATACGACTTTCGCTCTGTCATTAATGCAGAATCTGTGTTAAATTAGAGCGTTATTTACGATTCCGAACAAATCAAAGTTACACAGCGACAAAGCTGTGAGCTTGATGGCATAGAGCAGCGGTCGTCAGCACAGGGCACCCTGGGGCTAGCGTCTCCTACCCGCGGAGAACACTGTACACCATGGTGCACTCGTAACTACTAGCGGGTATGCTCTCTACCTCTTCCTGCTGCACGAGGGCACACGGGACGGCTCCGCTTACCCTTTGCACATTTCAGCGAGTGCTAACGACCACTGGCATAGAGTCTTTCGTTGTTAAGAATTGAATCATCGCCCACTGGTTGTCTTGGGACGAATTAGTAACCACAGTATAACAGGAGTCTGATATAAGCACATTTCCTGAGGATAGAAACAAAATATTCTAGTTTGCTCCACGAAAGGCGCTTATTATGGCACATATCTTACATTTCGAGGACAGCAGATCACGCGAAACGGAATAAACGTGTTTCATTTGAGCATAAATCGTAATATTTACTTGACAACATGCACCTAGATCAGGCCTGCACAAGGTTTGCGCTCTCCGAGCTGGCTCACAGCTCATGAGCGGAATGCGGATATTAGGGTGGACTGGAAGAAGGGGTGATCTCGTACAAAATAAACACAAAAGGAAGTACTATTACGAGTTCTTATGAAATGAATTCCCGTTCAGTGTTTGCAAAACTATATTGGACTATTATTAATTAATAAAGAAATATTTATTTTACAGAAGTAATAGAAATTCTATAGCTACTTACATGTACAATATCATTTTGTTATATTTTTATTTATCAGTACATCAAATCGAGGTTTTATGCTGTTGGCAGCTGAAAGGAACAATAGCCTACTGATCGTAATGAAACATCAGTTACAGATGTTCGATGTCTGCCTTTATTAAAGTTGATTATAGAAAACAGTTGCTCACAAATATAAATGTTGAGCCAAACATAGCAGTCATTTTCACAGCCAGCCTGTGTAGTCGTGGATATTATTGCTAATGTTTAGTCTTGTAAAACTCAACCAGGCTAGTAGTATTACTCAAACGATCTTTAGCCCTTAGGTCACATTGAAGATCAGTAAGTTCGAGCTGTAAATCGTTAAACGTTAAATGTTATGTTCCGTCTTTTAGATTTCTCCATACTGTACTGTAGCAGTAGGTAAGCAACGTGAAAAAGTTACTGAGAATAGGCCTACACACTGTACTAGATAACTGAGTGGTCGTTTCCCTCTCCTCTACTTAAACCAAGTCTACGTCATTCTGACATATCTTCCTCTCCGTTTCGGCGAGCGGTAAACACTGCTCTCCCACTCTGAAGGAGCGCGCGCGCTCGTTGAGCGCTGTTTGTGCAGGCCTGACCTAGATGGTTACTTCTTCGTAATATTTAGAATTGTCTGTATAGATTACGTATTCAAAATAGGCCTACATAAAAACCGTTATGTACGCCTACACTGTACATCCTGTTCAGGTAATAAATCGTAATGTCATATTGGATTTGCTAATAAGTATTCATAAAAATATATGTGAAAATACAAAATGTCGATTAAATTTATTGGAAGGTAGATGCTGCGAGGGCATTTTGTGATACGAACGGCTGGGGATGCATAATATATTGTACGTAGTTGAATTAACGCACAGATGTTGTAACACAGCAGCCACTGACCCGCGACCTGCACCTGCAGGAATCCTGATTCGACACTGTTTTACACGCTCATTAGCTGTTACTGTCCATCTGGGCTGTAGTACCTCAGCAGCTATAAATATTTTGTTGCTCGCCATTACAGAAATTCAGAAATACGGTTTTATAAATCCGAATCCTGATTCGAAGTCCGGAGAGACATTTGGAACTTGTAGTAAACCGGTATGAGAGCAGGTGTGTATCTGTGTGTATGTATATTACACCATATGTATGTATGTACAGGGACATCATTTTATTTTTACTTAAATTTTTATTTTACCAGAGTTCTTTAATGTACTTCACCCCCACCTCCTCTACTAGTAAACTTCCAATCGTCCTCCACACAGAACCAAGGCCGCGTTTGCTGTCAAAGTTGCCTTACGGTCATGGTAAACAGTCTAGATCTGTGATCTGGGGTAAACAGTACTGAGTTACTGAGTATAGTATGTTTCAGAAATATGTTCGCGTTTTCCAGTGACGAAAGAGCTTTGAATATTGAATCCCATTTTCATACAGGTCGTCCGTTTGCTTACGGTCGCATCCCGGTTTCCCCCACCCGCTTTTGCTCGCCCCTCTGTAAAGGCTAGTGGCTGGGCTGTCTTAGCGCTTTTCTGAAAACATTAATTTCTGTTAGGAATTGGATGTCTACGTAATATTATACAACTGTTTAAAATAACTTAAAATAGAGGGCGTCGTTAAATAATTGCCACATGATGTCCCCCCATTCTACTACCCTGCGACAAAACCACTTGGACGGACAGTAGATAGGATGTCTGAGTAATTTTATTTTTTCGGATCGGGCAGGAGTGAAGATTGAATTTACAGTACGTAAGGTACTCTTTTATAGACTAGGTACAGAATTATTTCAATATGAGTTACTAGTACGAAGGACGAAACTGGTAATTGGAATTAGGTACAATAGTCTATAGTGCTATAATATGCACCAAAGTACTAAAGCCTGTATCGAAATTTTCAAAAAATGTGTTTAAATATCCATATTATGATTTTTTTTCAATTTTAACTTCATTCTCTAAATTGTACGTTAATGTGATGTAGACAGTATAATATACTGTACACTGCTTAATGAATACGTCCGAATGGATAGCTTAGTTCGTGAGTAAAAACACTTATTGTTAATACCGTACTGCATTTTGATTAAACAAAAACCTAATGAAAATTATGAAACTCAAAATCACGATATTTCCTAGTTTACGTAAATGGATGAACTACTTTTCTTCCCTCCTATACCAAGTAAAGTGATTTTTTGTATTTTACGCCAGTATCAACGAACTCCAGTCGAGGAAGGGGGTAGCAAACGGTGTTTCCGGTTCTCAACCGTTAATCCAAAGATATAGCCAGATTAATATTAGAAATGTTAGTAAAAATAAAATGATGTCCCTGTATCTGCTATGTATTGTGTTGTAGTTAGATATTAATATAGTAATTTTGTGTTCAGTGCAAAACGTGACTAATTATATCAAATTTTATTGCAAAAAGGGAGTAGCTCCATTACTTGTTTATATTTTACCTGCTCCCATAAATTGATGGTTATAATAAATTGAGTGATACAATGAAACTCTTAAGTACCTAGGATATACTCTGAAAAAGGAGAGAAGCTCAGTTAAAATTTGAAATTTTTAGAATTTTTTTCCTTTTTGTGTGTGTTTTCTACAACTTTGTAAAAGTGGACCTACCTCGTTTTTGCAGGAAGTCCTTCAATTCATATAAACTTTCGTACGCACAGTGAATCTTAATGCTAGTACACAATATCTTTTGAAGTATTTTACTTTTAGTATGGATTTAAGACATTTCTTCGTAGTCTGTTAAATGATGGAAGCAAAGTCCACTAGGTTTAATATTGTGGAAGTACAATACAAAATTAAAAGGAAACTTTATTAAAACTTCCTTGGGTTTCAAGGATTATCGACAACGTCGTCCAGACTTTGCGGAAAAATTACTCACCCCTAAGTCAACCTAAATTTTTCAGCTGTAAGCCGATCCGTGAATAGGAATCAACTTGAGTTTTCTCGATGAAAGTTTTATAGGCCTATTTTGTAAAACTTCTCTTGCAAAACGTATTAAATTCAATTGCCTTCTTCCTCCTGTATTAACTTTATGACGTTGCTTCAGGAGTTTATGTCAGAGTAAAAGAATCCTATTTTATTATCCTGGCATAAATGATTTTTAAGTTGTAAATTCAGTTAACTTGTTCCTAAAATTAAAGTAGTTTTGTAATATATTTCAAGTAGTCGAAAACTCGTTACAAGTATATCATATTATCAATGTTTTTATGTGTAAAGAAATAATAACCCACAAATGAAAACCGGTGAACAAGTGTGTGTTTTCATTGTTGAAACGGGTTAATAATTTTCCAAATGAAGATGTTTTGTTTAAAATCTCTTGCTGTGCTGAATCTAATAGCCACTCTCTCAAAGGTATTTTTATTTCAAATGAGTGGGTTGGAAATGTGAATTAAATGTAGCTAAAAAGACGGAAGTAGAAATCAATTAATAGATTTAAAGTTAACCTACTGTAAAGCATGTGACAAGATGAACTTAAAACTAAAATATCTTTGTAATATTTTTACTTAATTTGTAATTTTATTTGCTAGGAAAGTGTGGGCAACTTGATCCCTCGTCTTTTCTAGCCTCTCTACTCTTTCAGACTTCCCCACATTCTTTATATGCACAGACTCGAAATTTTAATTCTGTATTTCATATTCAAAACACAAAGAACTCTGTATCATGTTACGAAATATTTATCACAAATTGTGGGAGTTAATAATAAGAGTTTAAGATTTTTGCTCATGTATCGATACCATATGCCTTTAAAAGCAGAAACCTGAATCAACATTATCCTGGAAAGTGGATTTTTAAGTCTCTTTTCTAGCCGTTACGCTCTTTAGACTTCACCTTTACTCCTTGAAGGAAATAACTGTTTAATTGGAAGCGCAAACAATAAAGTGTTATTTTGAAAGCAGGTGCCAAAAATATTTCGGAATAGGATACAGAAAGTGACCACTTTTCGGACGCCAGATAATTTTCTCCCAGTAGTTTTTACTGCTATATAGTTTGTTCATTGCAGACTTGTTACCAATTAGGTTGTTCTATAAATTTGTTTCTTAATTTCCATGTAACCTTATTAATATACTTACAAAAATTTATTTATTCTTTTATATTACCTACTGCGATATATTTATAATTGTCTTATTTTTGTTAACTTGGAAATTAGATAATTAAAGTATCTTAAAATTAGTACTATTGTTATTTTCTGATGGATGGATGGCTGGTTGGATGGATGGATGGATGGATGGATGGATGGATGGATGGATGGATGGATTGAACAATCTTTCGTCCATTCTGTTAAATTCTTTGTAAGTTCATGCATATGTATATACTTTTTTTGCTGGTTGAGTGGGAGAGAAGGCCTTGCGGCCTTAACTCTGCCAGCTAAAATAAATCATTATTATATATTATATATTTCACCCACCGAAGTATGACCTGCAAGATATGATTTTGATACGGACGATTAATGATTGATAAATTTTGTCTGAAACTCTTATTCAGCTACAGGGCTCTTTTTCATGCCGTATACCAATGAAACGTCTCTAAGATTTATTTACTTTCGATAGAAAATAATGCGAATTACATTTATCGCCTCTAGGCCAGTTTTGAAATCGTGAAACATTGGTAGAATATCATACTTATTAACTAATGAACCATAATTTGTGTTTAATAACAATAATTGAAAGGTAACACCTAACACATGGTATAATTAATGTCGTTTGTATACAAAGTTTTAAAGAATTCATGTAGGGACGTTTCAGGGTAGAAAGTAGTTGCTGTGAGGGGCATATTTTGCTTATTCTTGTCTGAAATTTCACCTTTCTACGCTAGAGCATGAAAAAGATCGCTCCTACTAGGTATGAAGACATTAACACATTTTTAATTTTCTTGTTATATTTTAGTGGGTTATATGTTAGAAGTTCTGATCGTAATGTAGCACAGAATTATACAACAGAGGACCAAAATTAATGCTGTGCTGTAGACCAGCAGATGTGAAACATTTAGGTTCTACTAAATAATGTTGAATTATTATTTCGTCTTACGTCATGATTACATGCTGTTATATGAACTCATTACGACTTTTGTGATAAAATTTTAACCTGGTATATTTATAAATTTGTTCATTATTAAATACATTAAATTCAGAATAAATTAATTTAGTTGGATAATCAAAACTTTTTTGAAACAAATTTCAATAAATGAATGCCAGATACCAGACAAGTCATATTAAATCCACGCCCAAATTAAAGGCAAACTGAATAAAACATGAAAATATTTATAGCTCGCGCAAAAAACGATTACCGAAATACAGTGGTGGCGTTACTGTCTGTTTTGACGTGTGTATGTAGGCAGCCGAGGGAGCGAGAGGTGCGGGGCGATGGAAGTACTGCCTCTTCCAAGAAGATGTATAGATGGGGACATCGCCTATGGAAATGAAGAGCGTAGCAAGAGAAAAATTCGAAGAGAATAAAACGCGCAACATAGGTTTACGAATAAAATAATGATACTCTGCGAGGGGAACGCTCCATCACTACATAATAAAATAAACATGAACTTGGAACAAAACACGTATTCACATGCAGTGGAACTGAAACTAAAACCGTAATGTGACTATCACAATGCAAGACTGATTGTATCGATGTCAGTATTGTCACACATCAATTGTATCCCCGTTAGTCTAACACCCTGAAATCCGTCAGAATCCGTCAAAATTAGAAAAAAAGATCAAATCAATATATCTGTATATACAAATAAAAAGCAAATTTTAACACAACTTACTTACCAATTTCGATTAAGATAATAATTCATCCACATCATCTGCCTCTAGTTCTGCAGTTGATGTACTGGGTTTGTCTGCGCTCCCCCAAAAATTAAACAATTACAAATTACAGCAGCTAAAAAAAGTCAAAAGACTATGTAAATCGTAATTTCCGCCTGAAAATCCGTCACCCGTCAAAGTCATTCTTTCCCCGTCCGCTACATTGAAATTCCGTCAGTTTTTACGGAATTTCCGTCCAGTTGGCAATACTGATCGATGTTTCTCTTCTGACTGTACTCTTGAATATCATTCAAGTTATCTTGTGACCTTTCCTGTCGCCCTCTCTTCCTTTTCGAATTGTTTCTTTCTCATTCCCATTGTCGGGAATCCCTGCTTGCAAGACCTATAAGTGGCAAGCAAACATCGTTTTTCGCATGTTTCGTGCACAATTCGGGTGGGGGGCAATGAAGAATGAGAGATCTTTTGTATGTTATAGTGGCGAAAGAGGAATTTCCGACCACCGGATTATTAGTAAAATGTGTTCCATAAAACACGTACTTATTAACCTGAAACGTTGTAACATAATAGTACATTATGCAACGAGCCTATAATGATAGTAATTAAGAATCGAGTATGGATATTTATGAAACGAGCGCAAGCGAGTTTCATAATTTTCATACGAGCTTCTTAATTACCATTATAGGCGAGTTTCATACGACTTTTTATGCTCGACCATATTTCTAACTTGAAATTACCGGTATTCAGATGTATACATTATATTTGTAACTGACAAGATCGGAAGTGACCTTGTTCTAGGTCGTGAATTGTGAGATGTGCGCAGGCGCGAAAGTATTGATTTTTTCTGAGGAACAATAATGTCACTGACCTTGACGTAGTCCCGTTAAACTTCATAATATTATAATATTATAATCTTGATTATTGAATTCGACATTGAAAAACGAGATGACAAATTGAATTTATTTGAATATCATTTACAATTAACGCTAATTATTATAGTAACAGAACATAACCTTCTGCGACAGTATTTGATTTCCAACCTCCGTGACTTTTCGCTAATTCTCTTTCGATTGCATATCCGAGAATAATCGATACTTGCGGTTTTATAACGGTACAAAGCTGACTTGCCATTGGCTGAACACCTGTAAGCTGAGTTATCATTGGCTGAAGACCTGTACTTTAATGAGTAGGTGTACTTTAATGACATGCATTAAAAGACTGCTATCAGATGTATAATTAGTACATTTCGGCATGGTCGAGCATAAAGTTCGTTAATACTATGTATACTGCAAGATATGGTTTTCAACAAAAAAATAAAATACTTTTATAGATCATCCTGTATAATAATAATAATAATAATAATAATAATAATAATAATAATAATAATACTTACTTACTTACTTACAAATGGCTTTTAAGGAACCCGAAAGTTCATTGCCGCCCTCACATAAGCCCGCCAGCGGTCCCTATCCTGTGCAAGATTAATCCAGTCTCTATCATCATACCCCACCTCCCACAAATCCATTTTAATATTATCCTCCCATCTACGTCTCGGCCTCCCTAAAGGTCTTTTTCCCTCCGGTCTCCCAACTAACACTCTATATGCATTTCTGGATTCGCCCATACGTGCTACATGCCCTGCCCATCTCAAACGTCTGGATTTAATTTTCCTAATTATGTCAGGTGAAGAATACAATGCGTGCAGTTCTGTGTTGTGTAACTTTCTCCATTCTCCTGTAACTTCATCCCGCTTAGTCACAAATATTTTCCTAAGCACCTTATTCTCAAACATCCTTAACCTATGTTCCTCTCTCAGAGTAAGAGTCCAAGTTTCACAACCATACAGAACAACCGGTAATATAACTGTTTTATAAATTCTAACTTTCAGATTTTTGGACAGCAGACTGAATGATAAGAGCTTCTCAACCAAATAATAACACGCATTTCCCATATTTATTCTGCGTTTAATTTCCTCCCGAGTGTCAGTTATATTTGTTACTGTTGCTCCAAGATATTTGAATTTTTCCACCTCTTCGAAGGATAAATCTCCAATTTTTATATTTCCATTTCGTACAATATTCTGGTGACGAGACATAATCATATACTTTGTCTTTTCGGGATTTACTTCCAAACCGATCGCTTTACTTGCTTCAAGTAAAATTTCCTTGTTTTCCCTAATCGTTTGTGTATTTTCTCCTAACATATTCACGTCATCTGCATAGACAAGAAGCTGATGTAACCCGTTCAATTCCAAACCCTGCCTGTTATCCTGAACTTTCCTAATGGCATATTCTAGAGCGAAGTTAAAAAGTAAAGATGATAGTGCATCTCCCTGCTTTAGCCCGCAGTGAATTGGAAAAGCATCAGATAGAAACTGACCTATACGGACTCTGCTGTATGTTTCACTTAGACACATTTTAATTAATCGAACTAGTTTCTTGGGAATACCAAATTCAATAAGAATATCATATAATACTTCCCTCTTAACCGAGTCATATGCCTTTTTGAAATCTATGAATAACTGATGTACTGTACCCTTATACTTCCATTTTTTCGCCATTATCTGTCGAATACAAATAATCTGATGAATAGTCGATCTATTACGCCGAAAACCGCACTGATGATCCCCAATAATTTCATCTACGTACGGAGTTAATCTTCTCAAAAGGATATTGGACAAAATTTCGTACGACGTCAACAAAAGTGATATTCCTCGAAAGTTAACACAGTTGGTTTTGTCCCCCTTTTTAAAAATAGCTACAATTATGGACTCCTTCCATTGTTCTGGTACAATTTCCTTTTCCCAAATAGCAAGTACAAGTTTATAAATTTCGCTATATAATGCACTTCCACCCTCTTGTATTAATTCTGCTGGAATTTGATCGATACCTGGAGACTTGTACTTTTTCAGATTTTCTATCGCAATTTCGACTTCTGAAAGCGTGGGTTCGGGTATAAATGGCTCAGTAGTTTGTATTTCAATTTCGGCCCGATCATTTATATTTGGCCTATGTACATTTAGTAGTTGCGCAAAATAGTTTTGTTCATCTGTTTAGGATAGATGGAGAGTCTGCAAGCAAGTCACCATTCTCATCTTTGATCACGTTTACCCTTGGCTGATATCCGTTCTTAAATTCCTTTATACCCTTATATAAATCTCGAATGTTTTTATTCTTACTATTTGTTTCTACCTCATTCAGTTTTTCCTTCAAGTAACCTCTCTTTTTATTCCTAAGTGTACGATTTGCTTCCCGTCTTTCATTGAAATAATTATTTCTCTTCTCCTCAATTGGATCCTGTAAGAATTTCAATTTTGCCTGTTTCCTTCTTTCTACTACCATGCAACAATCTTCATCAAACCACGGTTACTTTTTAATAGTAGTAATAATAATAATAATAATAATAATAATAATAATAATAATAATAATAATAATAATAATAATAATGATTTATTTAACCTGGCAGAGTTATGGTCATACAGCCTTCTCTAACACTCAACGAGGAGCAGAACTGCGTTACAAAAAACACTACAAATTTACAAAGTACACTACAATTTTACACACAAAACTGAATAAGATAATAATAATAAAATGTAAACAACAAGTAAGTAGAAATCAGACATAATATATAACATACAGAAAGAAAGGAAAAAGCATAATAAAATGTGAACAGCAGGTCAAAATGAATGAGCCATACAAAGTATAAAAAAATAAGATAATTAATAATAATATTAATAATGATAAAAAATAAGAATAGTATTAATAATAATAATAATAATAATAATAATAATAATAATAATAGTAGTAGTAGTAGTAGTAGTAGTAGTAGTAGTAGTAGTAGTAGTAGTAGTAGTAGTAGTAGTAGTAATAGTAGTAATAAAATAGTGCAGTACAAAGCATACAATGAATACACTATTTTTAGGTACACACAGTAAGGAAAATTATGATTATATATAGCTCAAGTTATCACATTATAGATATACCATTATCGGAAAATATGAAAACAAAAAAATAAAATAAGTTAAATATCACTAGAACATAAAAAAATGTGAATACGTGGAAACATGCAATAAGTGAGTCTGTGTATATAATTTCCATAGTGGCCAAATAATTTCCGAATTTCTGTGTCACTGTTTTAGAGACTAAAATTCAAAGCAGTCCACGTTTCTAATTAATTTGAGAGAGGACTACATCTATGTTGAATACTGATACGTTCAATAAATCAAATGTTATCCTTCTTCACCCAAGGGCTATCTTTGTCAGTTGAACTTTCGGCGATGCAGGAAGACGAATTGAAATGCAATAAGCTACTGCCCTAAATAAGGGGAGAAGAGCGCGAGCATGGGAATACACAAAGTAGACGTTGGAAACGAATGAATGGGGGTAAGAAGTGAGATGCGATGTCTCATTTAACTAATTGCCCTTCAGTTGCTTCTGCTTTTAATCTTTCCTCGTCCACCCCATCTCATTACGTAGCTTTTTTATAATTTATTTTACAAAGACATTAATAAATTTCCAGTGCCTTTTGAAATGTTATTCCCTTTTAGAGGAATGTGGTACTATGAGCAACCGCACTTAACAAGAATGTACAAGTACTGAGACTCGTACAACAGATTTTCAGCGTCTTGATAGATAATTATATGCAATCTGCGATTAGAGGTAGCCCTAATTGGCTCCTTTCATACTTTCCGTTTTCTTTCATTCACTCCTTGCATCAAGATATTCATGTACAAATGATACTATACAGGATAGAAGTGAAATAACCCAGCATATTTTCAGAGCGAATAGTGAAGTTCATGTTGAATGTAACAAAATAGTAATATATATTACAAGAGCGGTATGTTGACGTTTTCATGTTCGAGGAAAAGATTGAAAAAGCGAAACGTAGTTGAGCTTTTTTAATTTCCGAGAACATGAAAACAAACATACCGCTCGTGTATCGTACATTATTTTGTGCGCAGATCGTTTATTACATACCTGAAAGATGAATTTCTAATTAGTTGCAATGAAATCTCCATGTTGGTTTCTGTTTAATGACGCCAACTTCGGAACACCAAAATATCTTTCTTCAACATTGTTGCTATAAAATGTTTTCTGAGTTTACTATACTCCAGCAGGCCGTGATATACGTCTGTCTTTTTTTCTCCCCCAGTCTATAAATGCGAACTTAAAACAAACGGTAAAATTATGTAATGATTTATTTTTCATTTTAATATTTTAACAATATTATTTAAACAACATATTGCAGTAATAACATTGGCATCTGGAATCTTGTTGATTTTTTTCACGGCTTCCTTAATGTTACTTGTATCAGGAATGCAATAAGTTTCGTGGAATAGTAGACTTTACTTAATTTTTGCAAATATTTAAAAACAATAATTAACATTGCAATGTAGGTGAAATTGCAGTGGTAAGTTTCCAATTTATAATTATTACTATGTTAAACGTCTCTAAAAATAATATGTTAAAAGCCTAAAGCAGTAAAATGAATGTGGCGCTTAAGCGGTAAGAAGAGGGAAATTGTTATGTGTGTTACGTTGGGAATACTGAATGTGGTATTTCACACTTACCGCGTATTGGTTCTGTGCGGAAAACAAGCAAATACGCACGATCTCGCACAAAAGTATAATACAGTAGAACCTCTATTATCCGCGGTACTGAAGGGGGTGGGCTGAACGGTTAATCGAAAAATCGGATAATCCGTACCATAGAAGACTTTCATAAATTAAGTGTTGCATAATTCAGTTTCATAAACTTCTCTGTGGTTATGTGTTTTAACACATTAGGTACTGGATCAGAAATTTTAAGTATAATAGCTCTGTTGGAAAAAGTGGGTGAAGAAAGAATAATGCTGAAACTGATCAGGAAGAGAAAAACGAATAGGCTGGGTCACTGACTGAGAAGAAACTGCCTACTGAAGGATTCACTAGAAGGAATGGTGAACGGGAGACGATTTCGTGGCAGGAGAAGATATCAAATAATAGAAGGCATTAAGTATAGGTCATATGCGGAGACTAAGAGGAAGGCAGAAATAGGAAAGACTGGAGAATGCTGGGTTTGCAGCGATAGAACACTATGAATTAATGAATTAATGACGGGCTTCTAAGGGTCAAGGAAACTTCCTATGATGGATTTCTGTGGAAAGACAGCAAAAGTATAGGTCTCATGTTATAGATTGAAGTAATTTATACACTTTATCCTTGTTTTTATTAAATCTCGCACAGTTGTAACTCCAATCTCGTATTCCGATGTGAGATGAACCACAGTTCCTCTTTCCTAAAACCACTCAATTATATATACTTCTGTTCGATACTTAGCACAACATGTATTCTTTTAGCACTTCAGAACGACGTTTTTCAGAGAAATTAAACAAGTCAGTCATAATTTGTAAGGGGAAACGCTTTTAATATCACTCTCTCTATAAAAAAAAATACGTACTAATGTATTGTGCAGTACTCAATATTTTTTCTGCAACAAAAAAAGGAGAGAATGACAGACGGATAATCCAACAATCGGTTAAGAGGGTGACGGATAATCGGGGTTCTGCTGTACCATATTGGTGGAAAGTTCATAGTTTTCTCAGAATTTTTCCCCCCGAAATGTTTAACACCGTATTTTTCTGTAGCTTTTGCGATTATGATCGTGATTTGTGTTCATATCGATTGAAAATCTAATAAAGAATCATTTACCGCTGTGGTGTGTTTCAATAGCGTGAACGGTTTTCGTGTAAATTGAATTTAAAAAACACTGAATTCAAGCCACTGAGCGAAGCGAGCAGATTGCAACGTCGTGGCAAGAGTGGGACGCTCGTATACAGCTATAGATCTGAGTTTGACTTCTTATAGCATGCACGCATACACGCACGCACACAGTAAGCTGAAGTGACTTTGACCCACCAAGGTGACTTCAGTTTTTTTAAATTAAAAGTGTATTTATATATTTTCCTATATTGTTTATGAGTATAATCCACACCTGTGGAGAAACGGTTAGAGCGTCTAGCCGCGGAACAAGGTGGCTCGGGTTCGATTCCCTGTCGGGGCAAGTTACCTGGTTGAGGTTTTTCCGGGGTTTTCTCTCAACCCAATATGAGCATATGGGTAACTTTCGGTGCTGGACTCCAGACTCATTTCACCGGCATTATGACCTTCATCTCATTCAGACGCTAAATAACCTAAGATGTTGATAATGCGTCGTAAAATAACCTACTAAAATAACATAAAATTTATAAGTATATGGATTTTATTTTTGCTGTTAAAATCAAACAAAAATTATTCTTATGTAACCTTCAGGTTTTGAATTGCCGCAAAAATCTTCATATTTTCGACTTGAGAATGGTCTTGCCATTTAATTGGTTAGCAGTACAGTCAGGATTATTTCCTTAAGGGAAGATTCCACTGAAAATCATGAAAATTTTTCCAAATTTTTTTAGCTATTTCACTTATTCAGAATTTATATTTTCATATCCCACCAAATGGATTCAGCTCAATTCTGATTACAAATACTAGTATGTTTACACTTTTTAAATTAAGGCTGGAAGGGGGCGTGGAATTTAAAGAGCTGTCAAAATTGTTTTTCATCGAAGAATTCTTTTTTAAAATTTCTGATTACAAATCTAGTAACTTTTTGTTGGCTTCCTGAAGTTACTAGATGAATGTAGCGGAGGAGAATATTAATTTGCATAAATATTCATTTTATTTTCAAATCTATTTTTCTGTGTTCATTTTTGTTGATTCAACACCAACTTTCTTATGCCAAATATTAATCAATCTGGATGAAAATTTTACTGCAAGTATTTATGAGGTAGCTGCATGTTTCTATGCGTTTATTTTGTGAGAAATGCTGCTAGTTTATATTATTAATATTTTTCTTAAGAAAAATATTAATAAAATAAACTAGCAACATTAAGAAAAATATTAATAAAATAAACTAGCAGCATTAAGAAAAATATTAATAAAATAAACTAGCAGCATTTCTCACAAAATAAACGCATAGAAACAGGCAGCTACCTCATAAATACTTGCAGGAAAAATTTCATCCAGATTCATTAGTATTTGGCATAAGAAAGTTGGTGTTGAATCAACAAAAATGAACACAGAAAAATAGATTTGAAAATAAAATTAATATTTATGTAAATTAATATTCTCCTCCACTACATTCATCTAGTAACTTCAGGGAGCCAACAAAAAGTAACTAGATTTGTAATCAGAAATTTTAAAAAAGAATTCTTCGATGAAAAAAATTTTGACAGCGCTTTAAATTCCACGCCCCCTTAAAGCCTTAATTTAAAAAGTGTAAACATACGAGTATTTGTAATCAGAATTGAGCTGAATCCATTTGGGGTATGAAAATATAAATTCTGAGTAAGTGAAATAGCTAAAAAAATTGGAAAAAGTTTCATGATTTTCAGTGGAGTCTTCCCTTAAGCCTTCTAGGAGGTAGCAAAGATCACTTCCTTGCTGCTGTTAAAATACTGTAATGCCTGTAACTTTTTGTGACAACTGAGGTGACTTTGTGTTTTCAGTCAACAAAAATAAGATTTCAATAGTAAGTGCAATATATAAATGTAGAATACTAAAACATGACAAGAAGGTAATCTGAACACAAGTACAGTCCCGAACTCCACATTTCCATAGCATTTCAGAGAACTCATATGTAGAATTGAGATTAATCCGGCACAAAATCTCAAAAGTAATTTTAGAAAAGCTAGATCGGTTCCATTTAATAAGCTCAATTGTCCGTCAGAAGGAGGTCAGGTGAACGTGATGACCAGGCTTCGAGACTTCGGACCCAATAGAGCAGTTCAGTGGGAAGTCCGCATAACGGCGTACTGAGTATAGTGGTAAAGCGTACAGTGGATGGGGGTACTGTAGAATGAACGCCAACAAATACGCAAAGGAAAACGCTCTGGATTTGAAGGTTCTGACGAATAATTTGGTTTTCGTATAGATCCATTTTCAAACTGTGTCTGAAACTATTGCACGTTTAGAAAAGTCAGCGCAAGACATGCCGGAAGCCCTCAAATTAATTTAAAAATGACGCAGAGAATCAATAAGACACAAAGTACACCGGTTACTGAACGTGTAAAACAGAAGTGGAAATGAATGTTGTGTAAAAATAACGAATATGGAACATTGTGTAACATAAACAGTAAATTAATTGACATAGAGTACCCGAGAATAAAGGACTGTCTCTTGGAGACTGCAATGATGTTATGTTTTTTCGTTTCGCTCCTATCACGTCATGCGACGTAGAGCGCAGCTTTCCACAGTACAAACTTTGGCAGATAGCCGAAAAAAATTACGTTTGAGACACTGAGAATGTATGTTGTAGTACATTGCAATTCGGTACTGTAACCGCACTTCCTAAAGACGACCAATAGGATAAGTGAAAAAATTAACATTGCTACATGCTTATTTCAACCATTAACACTGTGTATAATTAAACACAAATGCTTAAAAATAGTCAGGAGTATAAATGATGCTTTTCACATTCTTTTGACATTGTCATTGTGTAATGCATATTTACTTTCAGAATGTACATGTGTCTGTTTCCCCATACTACCGTACTTTACTCTAAATAGCAACGTTGTTACCTCAACACATCTCTGCCTGCAGCGAGTCAACAACCTATAGTGTATGCACAGTAAACTTATTGTATCGGGTCCAAAGTCTCGAAACTTGGTGATGACAATGGCAAGCATTTCTGGATGGAAGTGGGCAATGCCCAAAGACATCCTTTGGTATCCTGACGAATATGAAATGGAGACTATTCGAGCTCCAACTCTTCTGACCAGTGAAAGCTTGTGTAGTGTTCCTGAGATTGGGAAGTATCAAGTCAACAATAAACTCCTGAAGTTCTTATGGAATAGCAATCATTACAGTGCTGTTATAATTAATGTTTTGGAAAAAAAAAACATTTTCATTGAAAGTTAGTAAACATTTTGTATTTTCATAAGTGAAAATGATTAAAAGATATTAATATCCTACTAATTTATTGCCTCAATATGCTAATGTTTCATTACAGGTTGTATAATAGATCAAAGTAACAACTACCTATGAGTGACTTTGTCCCAGATCTCGTTAGCATGACAGAAACTAATACAAATATAAGTGAGACAAAGTGGCCTCACTATCTGAGCTGACTTTAATACACAATATTTTATTTCTTTATTCATTAGTGTATTAAGATTGAATTATAAATATTAAGTTAATATGGTTAACAATGCTTATACCACTATTCATGAACAGTTCTCGTGGGAAATCCTTACCTGAATTTGAAAACTGAACTAAAATCACTTCAGTTTAAGGTAATGAAATAATCATGTACTTGGAGATTATAAGAGTTGAAATAAACAACAAATTCAGTTATCAAGTACCAGCTATCCTAAAAGCTACGAAATTCAGTACTTAAAAATAAATTATATTAAAAAATTATACAGGGTGTTTCCGAGATGGTGGTACAAACTTTCAGGGATGATGGCGAAGGGCACATGTATCAATTTGAGATAAGGAACCATGGTCCGGAAATGACTGAGTCGAAAGTTATAAGCAAAAATAGTTGTGTGGAAATGGAATTGTAATTTAGCACCACGTGCTCTTCTTCCCTTAACTTTTGGAACAGTCGTGGAAAAATGATATGGGACGGATGTCTCCTACGTGGGTACTTGTACGATACATTCTGTGAGCTTGTCCACTGTTCCCATTGGCTCATCCGTATTCGAAAATCAGGTCTGCTTATTCCGTGTACTCCTTTATTTCACTAGGACTGATCGACTGGACACTGCAACTTATACACATACACTGCTGTCTACAGCCGTGCATATCAGGACCGACCATGTCCGTTACACATTACGCTATCTGCAGTGCTTTAGTGTAGTTTCCTGTCCCCATCCGTCGGACAGCGCACTGAATGGAATACTGTAAGTAGAGAACGTAAACAACGTCAATACAGTATGTGTAAGATTTACAGATAAATACACATAAATAAGGTGTAGATAGGTATAAAATTATTTCATTTCCACAGAACTATTTTTGCTTGTAACTTTCGACTCTGTCATTTCCGGATCAGGGTTCCTTATCTCAAATTAATACTTGTGCCCTTAGCCATCATCGCTGAAAGTTTGTAGCACCACAATCGGAAACATCCTGTATTACATAGTTACATAAAACTATTGTGGTACACTTTATAGATATAAAATTGAAGAATGTATTAGAAACAGAATGGTACACATACTTCAGCTATTTGCGACTATATTATCATCACGTAACATTCATTAATATACAATTCACACAGTTCAATATTACTTGCCACTCTTTTGAATGTGAAGTTTAACTTGAGATTTATTTTAAACCCTTAAACTGAATAATATCCGTAGTTGTGAACGCTAACGTGATCCGAAGTTTGGAAATCTTTGACAGAAATGATAAATGCTTCACTTTCGTTTTTGTGCCACTTTTTCTCTTTCTTCTAAGTGACAGAGTTTCAAACTTCAGGATCACAACTCATCTGACTGCCTGGAAATGTCGCACTAATGCTTGGTGTAAAGAAAGGATTGGTTGATACCGTCTCCGAATTGTGCTCACACTTTAATCTTTTCCCTGTAAAGACACGAAAGACAATTGTGTGATTTGAACATTTTAAAATGTTGTCTGAAGATAATTTATTGTCTTAAGGGAAGGACGAACATCATTATTCTTATATCGAGCGTGTAACATTCATCACGTGACTCATACATCGAAAATACTGCCGTACTGTTTATGTAGTAGTAGTGGTAGTGGTAGTGGTAGTGGTAGTAGTTGTTTTATTTTGCCTGGCAGAGTTAAGGCCATGAGGCCTTCTCTTCCACTCAACCAGGTTTCAATAATATACATGAAATACAAAATTAGATTAGAAAACAACACAAAAGAAAATACCTTAGAAATTACGTAAAATATAGTAGAAAATTACAATAGTCAAGATCACTTACATAATATAAAATTACAAATAGTCAAGATCGGTTACATAATATGTAAAATCAAGTAGAAAATTATACGTAATCAAAATCAGTTACATAACATAAGGGAAATACACACACGCACACACACACACACACACACACAAACACACAATTTATAAGCCCTAAAATGCTCGAGATAAATTCGACGATTAATTCATTTGAGATATATTATACAGTTAATATACTAATAGGAGAATACATGTGGTTTACAAGGCATAAAATTACAAATGATTAAGTAATATATCAAGATAATAAAAAAAGAAAAGAAGAAAAAAAAGGAGAGGAGAAAAAAATAACAACTTGGTCATTTAAGACTATTTAGAAACTTCCGCAAGAGTCTAGTTCTGTTCATTAAAAACATTTCTAAATAGAGCGTACTTAAAAGATTTTAGATTCCGACTGATCCTGATTTCCTGTGACAAGGAATTCCAGGAACGAGCTGTGTGTAAAGCATATTATTTAGACAGAAAATAATAGAGTATTTATGAAAGTCCTTAGATTACGTAATATTTTGTATTCTTGTTATGTAATTAAGTTCAGAGATGTTAATGTTATTCACACTGAAGTCTGTCACACACAGGCAAAGTATGAAATTTCTTATTCTAAACCATTCCTGCTGGTGGCAGTTTGGGAACAGATTTTTATGATTCATGTTGTGCGAAATGTAATTAACACCAAAAATTTTCATATTTCATAATGTTTTGGTAAATGTTTCATAAAAATTTTCATATTTTTGTTTTTATATTTTTTCAAGATTCTTCCCCTTTCTATTAATATTTCTATGCTGTCACGTTTTTTCTTACTTCTATGTCGTCTATCAATTCCCCAGAAGATTACCACACAGGGGCGGCTCGTCCATAAGAGCTGCGGAGCTGCAGCACTCCCTGCTTTCACAGGAAAATAAAAATAATATTTATTTTAATTTGTAGAAGAATTCTTGTTACAGCTTTTATTGATAAATTTCTTTATGTTTCATCTGGCCGGGAATATGTACTATTATCTTATGCATTCATAAAGAGTGTGTCTTGCTTGGTCAGGAGGTAGAGAGGTGAAGGGAAGCAGAGGGAAACTGCAGCTGTTTAAAACCCATATTTCGCTGCAGTGGCTTGCAGAGCCAGGAAGATCTTTCCTCTCCTCCCACACCGCTATTGTAAAGCTACGTCAAATGGACTCTCTATTCCCTTGAAACTTAATGACAAAATTTGTATTTTCTCTTCACATACTTGTTGTTGTAGAATCTTATCGAGTTAATATAACGAAATTAATATTTTCTTTTGCCTTATTATTACGTATATATCCAGCCTCCAGCAGAACCTAATATTTGCCTTAACTCAAAATGATTGCACGAGTATAATCCTTTTGATATAGCACGTAAAATACGAAAGAGACTTCTTTTCCAGTTTCAGAAAATTGTTGACCATCAGTATATCTAAGTGTTGCTTTGGTGTGACGTTTTAGTACCGTAACTTAACCAGTGCAAATGCGCAAGCATGAGTGTGTGTAAATTACAGAATATTAATTTTATTTTTCTCAACTTTCTCCTGGGGAGGAAATTGATGTAATGAAGTGAAATTAAAGGGTCGTTCGTTACCCAACTTAAATCTTACTCAAGCTTCTTCCAGCCGAAATAGTGCATATATGTAAGGAAGTATAACAATGAAATTTACGCTGAGCATTTGTGGTTGCCTCCTCTTCGGTGGTGATACTGCATAGACTAGGAGTGGTGTGACAGATTTAGGACATTTGCCCCTAGAAATTAAAAAGCACGAATCTTCGCAATTTCACCTGAAAAATATTGTTTCATTGGCTATGTTAGGCAAAACTAATATTGCTGCGCAATTAAGTGAAATGAACAGAACAAACATTCTTAAACATAATCAAGAAGTGAGAAAAAGTCGTGAAATTATTTTTAAAAATATTGATTGAATGAAATTTTGTGGCCAATATGAACTTCCCCTTAGGCGACATGATGAAAAAATGATTCGAAGAACCCTGGTGTATTTCGTGGGTTGCTAAAGTCCGTGAGTAATTTAAACGAGCCTCTCAAAAATCATTTGGAACATGCCACTGTTTAAAGGTAATTCTAAGATTATTCAGAATGAACTGGTAGATTGCAAGTTGAGTGTCTGCTGATCAGAAATTCAGACTGAAATCGATGGTATTAGTTTTTTTTAGCGATTAGCAAATGATGCCACAGACATCTCCCAACAAAGTCAGAAAGTTTTGGTTTTTGATATATAGTGAATTTATTTTTGTCCTATACTTATTAGTAATGGTATCAAGAAGTGAAATTTGTATGTACCAAAATCTACTGCAGCTCTTCCAATCAACAAGTTCACAAGCCGCCACTGTTCCCACATGATTAGTTACACTCTGTATATGTAAATTTATCTCCAAGAATTGCTTGTTAAAACATGCAGCATTTATCTCTCTAATGTTGGCAATATTGACTATGTAGACCTAATTGCATCTTCCCACCGCTGTTATGTACAGAACTGCATTTCAAGACTGTTTCCTTGTTTTATTAGGGTAGTCTCTGTCAGTTATCAATGCATAATGATTCAAGTGGACTAGCTAGACAGGAAACATTATAAGATTTTCTGAAAATGATGTTACTTGCAGTTTTGTGTTAGTTACGATTGCCATTAACTCATTAGTGAATAGGAAGAGTCACGACAATAGTAATATGCGTTACAAGAGCGGTATGTTGAAGTTTTCATGTTCGACAAAAAGTTTAAAAAAGCAAAACGTAGTTGAGCTTTTTTAATTTCCGAGAATTGAAAGAAAACATACCGCTCGTGTATCGTACATTACAGACGTGGACAAATTATTAACAAAATTGACGATTTTTATGATAATTCTGTTTACAAAATTTGACTTTTCAATTTAAACTACAGTTGACAATTTTGCATATTTCCATCATTACAGTAGACAGAAATATGCAAAAATATCAACTGTAGTTTCAATTGAAGAGTCAAGTTTTGTAAAAATATATAATAAAAATCTTCAATTTTGCTAATATTTTGTAAATTTGCAAAAATGCCAACTGCATTGAACAGTCAAATTTTGTAAAAATATATAACAAAAATCTTCAGTTTTGCTAATAATTTGGAAATATCCAAAATGTCAACTGTAGTCCAAATTGAAGAATCGAATTTTGTAAAAATATACAATAAAAACTTTCAGTTTTGCTAATAATTTGTCAATGTGCAAAAATAACCAATGTAGTCCAAATTGAGGAGTTAAATTTTGAAAAATATACAATACAAATCTTCAATTTGGCTAATTACTTGAAAATACACAAAAATGTCAACTGTAGTCTAAATTGAAAACTCATATTTTGTAAAAATATATAATCAAAATCTTCAATTTTGCTAATAATTTGTCCACGTCTGTATTTTGTGCGAAGATCTTTATTACATACCTGAAAGAGGAATTTCTAATTAATTGCAATGAAATCTCCATCTTGGTTTCTGTTCAATGACGGCAAATTTGCAAAACAAAAATATCTATCTTCAAGATTGTTGCTTTAATAGTAATATGCGTTACAAGAGCGGTATGTTGAAGTTTTCATGTTCGAGGAAAAGTTTGAAAAAGCGAAACGTAGTTGAGCTTTTTTAATTTCCGAGAATTGAAAGAAAACATACCGCTCGTGTATCGTACATTATTTTGTGCGAAGATCGTTTATTACATACCTGAAAGAGGAATTTCTAATTAGTTGCAATGAAATCTCCATCTTGGTTAATGTCCAATGACGACAAATTTGGAAAACAAAAATATCTATCTTCAACAATGTTGCTTTAAAATGTTTTCTGTGTTTACTATACACCAGCAGGCCGTGATATACGTCTGTCTTTTTTTTCCCCCAGTATATAAATGCGAACTTAAAACAAACGATAAGGTTATGTAATGATTTATTTTTCATTTTAATATTTTAACAATATTATTTATATAACATATTGCAGTAATAACATCGGCATCTGGAATCTTGTTGATTTTTTCACGGCTTCCTTAAAGTTACTTGCATCACGAATACAGTAGGCTAACTTTAGTGGAGTTGTAGAATTTACTTAATTTTTGCAGATATTTAAAAACAATAATTAACAGTGCAATTTAGGTGAAATTGCAGTGGTAAGTTTCCACCTATTACTATAATGAACGTCCCTAAAAATAATACGTTAAAAGCCTAAAGCAGTAAAATCAATATGTCACTTAAGCGGTAATAAGAGGAAAATTGTTATGTGTGTTAGGTTGGGAATACTGAATGTGGAATTTTAGACTTTCCGCGAGTTGGTTTTGTGCGGAAACCAAGCAAATACGCACGATCTCGCACAAAAATATTATCGTACCAGTGGAAGAAGACAAAACGGCTCTTCGTTTCTCTTTCTTGGGAACGTGTAATATACTGAAGTTATATTGGACATGATACCGTGTATTCAGTGGTATTTGCAAACTGCTTGGTTTCTCAGTTCATATTTTATTTATTATTTATCGATGTTATCCACTTCATAGCCGGTCCGAATGAGTCTTGTGAATTTTGTCTGTTGTCGGAATAGATGAAGATACATACAATGTGATTAACGAAGCCGCTATAGAAATAAGCTCTATAGACAGTTTTGAGCAAGAACAGTCATATGAACATGGTCCAATTAACATTCGTACGCTTAACGTCCGCATTTCGCAAAAAAGACCTTTGGGGAGGCCGAGACGTAGATGGGACGATAATATTAAAATGTATTTGAGGGAGGTGGGATATGATGGTAGAGACTGGAATAAACTTGCTTAGGATAGGGACCGATGGCGGGCTTATGGGAGGGCGGCAATAAACCTCCAGGTTCCTTAAAAGCCAGTAGGTAATTAAGTAGATAGGTAGGTAGGTAGGTAGATATATATAGGTAAGTAGGTAGATAGACAGACAGATAGATGTAGGTAGGTAGGTAGGTAGATGTAGGTAGATAGGTAGGTAGGTAAATAGATAGGTAGGTATGTAGGTAGACAGGTAGGTAGGTAGGTAGATAGGTAGACAGGTAGATGTAGATGTAGATGTAGATTGATTAGATGGATTAGGATAGATAGATAGATAGATAGATAGATAGATAGATAGATAGATAGATAGATAGATAGATAGATAGATAGATAGATAGATAGATAGATAGATAGATGGATGGATGGATGGATGGATGGATGGATGGATGGATGGATGGATGGATGGATGGATGGATTAGATATATTAGATGGATGGATTGGATTGGATATATTAGATGGATGGATTGGATTGGATTGGATTTATTGATGCATAATAAATTATACAAACTCATGTACACAAGATCCTTCGCATGAGCCCGTACGGCCATTCGTGCTATAACTATGCACAGTTTGAATCTTCAAAACGAAAATAATACCTACTAATAATGAAATAGTAAAACAACAGTTATTATTATTATTATTACTAGCTTTATCATTAATTATCACAATTACAACTAATCTAACTTCAAACCAAATTTCACAAAAATAATAAAAATAAAATAAATGTAAGATATGAAAAGAGAGAGAGAGAAAAAAAAACACAGTGAAACATATATATATATATATATGTATATATGTAATTAAGTAAGTTGATCATATGAGGAAACAAAGAGGAAGGCAGAAAATAGGAAAGACTGGAGAAACTTGGGTTTGCAGTGAAAGATATGTCCTTGGGCAGAACACTAAATGAATGAAACCAAATAGGTAATTCACAGTTACAAAACATGTGTAAGGGATTATGAACAGTTTGTAATAGATAATGTACATTAGAAGTACGTAATACGTAGTATTGGTTAACATGTTTCTGAATTAAAACTTATAGGCCCTATTCTTAAGTTTAGTTTAGGTATACTTTATTCCGAGTATTCTGTAAAATCAACCTTCGAAAGGTTAGAGGCATTTTTAAAACAGTTATTATCCTTCACGTGGAGTTTAACTGTTCTCACTCATCCACGATATGCTTTCTGGTTCATTTATAACGAACACGTTTATTGTTACGATAGACCTAACACCCCAACTCCTCTATTCCTCGTTAACTTACACAAGTACATTATATTTTCATTTCTTCATATTAATCTTTGCTTAGAGACGCTTTAATTCCTGCTTTACGATCTTGCACTGGATATTAGAGCAATGTCTGCGAAGAGAAGAGTTTTCTCTAAGTCCCTGTTAACTGCAGTCTGTCTCGTTTGAGCGAATTCCCACTCTACGTGTAAATGTGCTAGTGAAGGATAGCGTTAGGTGCGCGCTTGCGATACAGAGCGGGGTCAGATCTGGAGTCAAATGATAGCATTTACGTCCATACCCAAGGGTCACGACTATGCCATCTGTAATCCGGCTCACCACGTGATAAGACAATCGAAATCGATGATACCGTCCGTTGTGGCATCTATCACGGACGTCGTGTCAAATAGGCGCCTCCTGTTACTCACAGCTGGAACACGGGCTATAATTCCCGAGACTCCGGGTTCAATTCTCGCCTTTTACTGATGGTCAAAATTATGATTGTGCCGGCGACCTATAGTGGTTACCATGTAACATTATTTCCTAAGAAGCTAATACGGCCCTCTTTTTAATGTTGCAAAATATTATTCTGCCAGGTTAAATAAACCATTATTATTATTATTATTATTATTATTATTATTATTATTATTTATAAAACACGGGTATTTTACTGGAAGCAAGTAAAGAGATAGGTTTGGAAGTAAATCCCGAAAAGACAAAGTATATGATCATGTCTCGTGACGAGAATATTGTACGAAATGGAAATATAAAAATTGGTAATTTATCTTTTGAAGAGGTCGAGAAGTTCAAATATCTGGAAGCAACAGTAACAAATATAAATGATACCTGGGAGGAAATTAAACACAATAAATATCGGAAATGCCTGTTATTATTCGGTTGAGAAACTTTTATCATCCAGTCTGCTGTCGAAAAATCTGAAAGTTAGAATTTATAAAACAGTTATATTACCGGTTGTTCTGTATAGTTGTGAAACTTGGACTCTCACTTTGAGAGAGGAACAGAGATTAAGGGTGTTTGAGAATAAGGTTCTTAGGAAAATATTTGGGGCTCAGAGGGATGAAGTTACAGGAGAATGGAGAAAGTTACACAACACAGAACTGCATGCATTGTATTCTTCAACTGACATAATTAGGAACATTAAATCCAGACGTTTGAGATGGGCAGGGCATGTAGCACGCATGGGCGAATCCAGAAATGCATATAGAGTGTTAGTTGGGAGGCCGAGACGTAGATGGGAAGATAATATTAAAATGGATTAAAGGGAGGTGGGATATGATGATAGAGAATGGATTAATCTTGCTCAGGATAGGGACCAATGGCGGGCTTATGTGAGGGCGGCAATGAACCTCCGGATTCCTTAAAAGCCAGTAAGTATTATTATTATTATTATTATTATTATTATTATTATTATTATTATTATTATTATTTCTACGAGATATTACCAAAATGGGTAAAATCACAATGCTGTATATTGAAATAACAATACTAATCATTATTTAATCATTCATGAGTGATTTATCTAATATCAAAAGGTATTTTGTCTGGCAACATGACATTCACTGGTATGACAAAAACAGCTTATGATTCATAAAGCCCAACTTAAAAATGTATTTTTGAGGGCATGAAATAATTAGTATAAACTCCGAAAACAGAGTATAGTTTATGCTATTTATTTATTACATTTTACTATAACCTTCAATAATATTATTATTTATTAATTACGTTCAAATTCGAAGTAATACAAGATAGTAACTTTCGTTTCATGAACATTCACAGATTCTTCAAATGCGAACGGTGCTTTCAACATAACAGAAAGTACCTACCAGTTATATTTTCCAGTACCGGAATTTGAAACAAAGTTGGTAAAAGAATATTCAGCCTGACAAATATAAAATTACTTTGATCAACCAGCACATCGATGGTCAAGTTCAAAACGGAAACAACTCAAAATTTAATGTTCTGAGAAAACTGCATTTAAAGCTTCATGTTACTGTGAAAAGTTCAATTAACACATACTGATTTTAAACATGTAGTTGTAGTACACAGGGTGATTCACTAGGAGTTACCGCCACTTACGGAGCATATTTCCAAAGACATTTTGAGCAAAAAATGTCATATAAACATGGGTTCTATTCTCGATATTCTCAGAGATACTCTAGTTTGAAGGTGTTTGTAAAATACTATTATTCTTTAGTTTTAAGGGTAAAAAAATATTACAGATAAAGAATGAACTACTTAGGAGTATCATTTCTTTAATAGCTAATATTCTGAAACTCAAAATGTGTTGTTAATTCCTTAATTGCTTTGTACACATTTTTTCCTTCACATTTTAACTACAAAGTTGCGTTTTTCTTATGTACTTATTACAGAAATTGTTACAAATCACGCCATTCTCGTAAATTCTTTAAGAGTGTACATTAGGATGCAGACTTAAACTGTAAATAATCAAGTTCCTGAAGCCGTATGATTTGTAGCAATTGTTGTGATAAGTGCGTAAGAATTGTAGTATGTAATTTATAATTAAAAATCCAAAAATAAAATCTGTACAAAGCAATTAACAACACATTTAGGTTCAGAATACTAGCCAATTAAAGAAATGATAGTACTGAATAGTTCATTCTCTATTTGTAATATTCTTTTAGCCTCAAAACTAAAGAAAAAAAGTAGGTTATTTTACTAACAATTTCAAATTAGTGTAACTCTGAAAATATTTAGATTAGGAGGCATGTTTATGTGACACGTTTGGCTCAGAATGGCTTCGGAAATAAGCTCCGTAAGTGGCGGTAAATCCTCGTGAATGAAACATCATTAACAAAATTTGGAATAATTGCAATGATTCTTGGATCTTTCACAGCAACGTGAAGCTTTAAAAATGGAACTTTCTCAAAACTTTATATTTTTAGTTCTTTCCCTTTTCAGTTCGGGCCTCTGTAATAAGAAATAGGGGGGAAATGATTAGGTTTCTCTGTTATGGCACAGAGCAAGAAGATCTTGTTAATAGGTGAGGCAGAAAACGCGTTCACCTACTGTCCCCAAACTGTACTTGGGCGTGGGTTCAGTTCCTGCATTATTAAGTTAATAATTAATGAAGGATATGTCAAGAAAGCTATCACCTACAATGTCAGACTACTAATAAACAATATGTATAAAAATTGTCATTAAATTTTGATAAATAGTTTCTGAGAAAATTGTACCAGACGAATAATGATGATGATTATAAATTGTCACGCCAATGTTTAATTCTTGTTTAATTACTGGAAGAAAATAATCTTAACTACTTATTGCAGGTATAAATTAACCCAGTAAGAACTGTTTTATGATTGGTGAAAATTTTGTTCGTTATCTGCTATGGCTCTAGAGATAATTCAGTTTCTTTTAAGGTTAGTTAAAACGTATGGAACAGCTGGCTCTCTCTCTCAAGTTCCTTGAACGTCTTTCTTTGCCATGTACTAATACACAGTTTTTGGTAACACATTTTTCTATACAATTGAATTTATTAATATGTTGTAGTTTATAACTATATATTGTATTTTAATTATTTTACCATATAAAATAACGTTCTTTTTTCCTCTCTTTCAGGTAAGTGGAAAACATTCATGTCATGAAGATTTCAAAGTGATTTAAACAACGAATTTTGATCACGAAGGTAGATGAAATTTACCCTGCAAGACGAGGTGTAACTAATATGTAAGTAATTATATATGTGTTGAAGAATAATAGAGTAAAGAAACTGTAGTGGAACGAAGTCTTTTTCAATTTAGTTTAATTCACTTTGTGAAAAAAGAAACTGATTAATAAAATGAAACATTTTATTTTTTTATTTCTCGACGAGGCAATTGCGGACTGCACTCAATCTAAGGGTCCCTTGATTGATGATGATAGCGAAACAGTTTTTGTACCCTAGTTGCCCGCTATTCGGTTAAGGCTATGTTAACGTCAGTAGTGACGTATTTGATAACGTATGTTCACGTTCGTAAAACTTAGGAACGAATCATAATCGACCGCTTTAACGTAATGGTCTACTATACTATATTTCCCGCTCCGTTAAACATTTGTCATGTCTCTGCTCCTATAATAGTCAGTCAATCGCGCTGTAATGTTTTAATTAATAGCTCAATGTCTAAGAAAAGCATAGACAAAAATTCAAAGTGAAAATCTTTTTTTGTTTTTAAGTCAGAAAAAAATTACTTCGATGTGATCTCTTGAGAATAGACATTTACACAGTCAAAATTTGGTAAGCGGCGAACTTTTTTATTTTTCACTTTAGGTGGAGGGTCAAAGCGAAGTAAATGTTGAGAAAGAATGGAAATTACTTTTACAAGTGGTCGCTGCTCAAAATCTTTACTGGTTTCCGAGTTACGGCTAGTTAAACAAAAGGAGCGTTTGCTCTTGGCGGAGTACTCACGACTCAACCTTTCGTCTGTTAGAATCTCAACGAAAAATTCTTTCCTGAGTCTTCTTGCACTTCGACCTGAATAATTTATCCACCTTGAGCTGTTCTAAGTAGATGAACATTATCCACAGTTGTAAATCTCAAACGAGAGGCCATGTTTTAACACCGAATTAGGCTTACGGTAAACTTCGTTGACATCCACGCTATCCGTCCACTATTAAAATAACGTGAGATGAATGACTCTGATTGGCTCTTTCATAAATGACGTCAGTATAGCGTTGAATACTCTTTCAAATTTAAGTATCATAAGTTAGGGGTGCCATTTGAAATTTCAAAGTGGGGGTGGCTGGGGTGAGGGGTGAAACCTAATGTACAATGACGACTCTTTTTAAACTTCCTCTTCAAAATCTAAATTGGCGTGTTTTTTTTTTTGTTTGATTAAATTCAATGTAAATTATATAGTTATTTAGACTGGAGAATTTTGAAATGAAAGTCTTGTATATTTATTTTAACTAAATGTTCAACGTTTTGTTATGATTTACTAATTGTCGGCCTCTTACACTCTAATGGGAAAGTATGTTCCCTGGACCTCTTTTGCTGGAACATGGCGGTTTGAAGATCGTTACTAATAATCCTCTCGTAATCCGAAACAAATTATCTCCAATAAGCCTTTTATTAGGGATAAAGATTGTAGACATCATGATGAACATGAATGCTAATAAAACAGGCAGACGACATCCTAAAACTTTTTCAGTGCCATCACATTTATTTTTAAAAATTCCAGAATTAGTTTTCTTGTGAAGCAAAACTATATTTCTTGCAATTTTTCCCATGGAGAGGATCGTTTAGTTCAACATAAAATAATAAATTGTATATTCTCCAATTATCTTTTGATTTTCACAATATTTACTTCCACTGTGAATAGGCCCTATAACATATCTGTTTTTGTGTTTGTACCAGCATGGCACCTAAGATATTGATAGAGTAACTAAAGATACGAAATGATGTTATTGTCTCAGTGAAGTCCGGGATTCCACGTTATTTACCCGGGGAGTGTAGGACGCGCGTAACATTTAGTGATGTGGGATTAAAGCATAGATAGCATTTAATACTAACACGAATTTGACAGGTTGAACAGCGATGTGCTCAATGTAATGCCAACATGAAATGTCAAGGGTCTTCAATAATGATCGTGATGTTGTAGTGGGAGACGTTAGAAGGACTTTCGGTGTCCAGTGTCGCTGATACCTCACTCCGAAAAAAAAAAATTATTGCACAAACGTGTCAATTTACATTTTGAAGGAAAAACGTCCGAACGTATGGCGCTTTCGGTGACTTTTAATGTCAGACATGAACAGCTATTAAAGCTTATTATTTACATCAGAAGACAATTCAGATTTTTTCACCACTACCCCAAGAAACTAAAATAATAGGTCGTCTCATAAGTATAATGTCTGTTTTTTTTTTTTTTTAAGTTAGGTGTTTTGTAAGATTTTAATTACTGTCTTTAGTTGGGCAGAGCAATTTACAGGACCCTCTGCTGTTATTATTGCGTGTTGTAACTGAAACCAAATTGTTCTTCTTCCAACACTCCCTCCATCTTAGAATATAAACGTGGGTTCATTATTTGCAGGAGAATCTTCGCCGAGTGTGACATAAGGTTGATAGTCCTGAACTCATTGCACTTCTTGATATTGTAAATTTATTTCAACTCAACAATAGGATTTTATTCTTCCAACAATAATTCCTTTCTACAATTCACCTTAAACGCTCTCGTCAACAACAGTATTTTCACTCAACACAGTATTCGTTATAGCACTCACCGACGACAATGACAATTTACTTGGACTATTACGAACAACAATGAACTGTTAATCTTAACTAATATTTACAAACACTATTTACAAATCAGAACTATCAGTTCTCAGTTCACAGTTCTTCTAGCTCAGTCACTCGAGTTCACAGTATCTCGAACCACAGACCTTCAGAGACAGTTCACTGTACTCGAACTCAGGTCCCTCCAACTGCGGTCCACTGCACTCGAACTCAGGCCTTCGGATGCTGATACAGTTGCGGACGCACACTCGAGTCGAACTCCGGTACACAAGACTGGCTTGCTTGCTCTGGCTTTCTCACTGACTGGCTGACTAATGAACTGAAAACTCTGTCGTTCCTTCGCGTCCGTAATTTATAACCACAGCGACGTAGCCTCGAAAGTTCCACGCGTCTCTAGAGATGGCACTCCAGAAAAATCCAGAGCCCTCTCCTCTCTACCAGCACCAGATGCGCGCGCACTCTCTCTCTCTCCACTCTCTCGCCGCGTAGGCCCTTTCCCCTTACTTCTCTCCGCCGCGCGCAGTCCCCGCGCGATCTGCTTTCTTGCGGGACGCTGGTCGTGAGTTCGAATCTCACGTCGCTGTCACAATATTATTTCTAACGTTTTGTCTGTGATTATTTAATTCATTGCCCTCTTATTCTACAAATCACAAATTGATAATATATTGAAATATTTCTCTTTGTTATCTACACATAGGCTACATTGGGATCGTAAACTAAGGAAATTTTTATATAAAATAATAGTTCGTTACACAAAATATGATACAGTAGAACTCCTCATATCCGACAACCGTGGGACAACGCCAGTGCCGGATAACTGATTTTGCCGAATAATTGGAAAATACGTTTATAGGTTATGTAAAGACACTGTACTGCACAAACATTTTTCTCCATGTTGAAATTTAGCAATTTTCATATAGATATTTAAAAATAAAGTTTTGAAATACGTACAACGTTTATTTTTTGTATTGAATGCGATAATGTACAATAATCAGTTCATAATTATTGTAATACAGTAATACATAATAGCGTAAAAATACTAAAAGTTTTCGTAACCTTATGATAATTTTAAATGGCGATTATGTGACCTGAAGAGCAGTCTAGCCAATGTCGCAAATATGAAGACGATGAAGTAACGCTCGATGATATTTCGTTTGCGTATCGTGGAATCCAGTGTGCAACAGCAGCGCCTATCGGTAATAGCCATGAGCTATCACTCCAATGAAATTTTTGCGCGCTGTAGGAACAGAGAATTTCACACTTTCTTATTTAGACTCATCCAACACCCCTTTGAAACGGGCGAGTTCAAGTGGTAAATTTAAAGATATCGTCTCTGCGCATTGTTTGCAAAGTCCAAGTGACAGCTTACCGATGCTACCCAGGGACATAACGGTATTTTTGTGTATGTATGTTTTCACTAGTGAACAATGTAAAGAGTAAACACGATATGCGGCATGTGCGATCCATGAAAACCACTCCCATCTTCGTCGGAGTCTTCTCTTTCGTATGAATGACTATTTTTTGGCACTAGCCAAAAGTGCCGTTGTTTTGGTATTGCCGGTTATTTGAGTGCAGGATACGAGGGATTTTACTGTACTTTACGTTCTGAAACTTGAAGAATCAAAATATGCAAAAATAAACTTATGATTCCATTTAAGAATGAGACTCCTTGATACATGATTTATAAATAAAAAAAAATAGATTCGGGAAAATATAAAAATTTCCTTTTTTCAACCTCTATCACTTTCCCAAATATATTTTCTTCATAATATTGTCGATAAGAAAACTACAAGCATTATTTTACTCTAATTTATAAATGCTACTTACCCTGGCTCCATTTTTGGAGTATGTTTTCTAAGGACAGGGTGTATCCAATGTGTACAATTTGTATTGTGTTGTTTTAAGCTGTAGACTTATACCATGCTGACTACACGGCCATTGTGTTTTAATTATATAGCTTTCATGTTACTTCACAGTTAGGACCGAAGTACCTATATAAAGAAATAAAACTTGAAAATAGATAGTGTATTTTCAGGAACAATTTCTCAACATCGGTTGCAGCAAACATAACCTATTTTCTTGTTTGTTTTTTTCTTCTGCTTTATACGATATTTCTTACACCTGTTTCCATATCAAGAAATAGAATCTTTCTGCCGTGTTAGTGGACGGGAAAATTTATTTTCCCTTTTGGCTGAGAATGTAATAAAAGGTGAAGTATTCTTTCATCTGACATTCTTTTTGTGTGGCTGCACAAGTTCTCTCTTGAATTCTGAATTTTTTCTGTAAGATGAAGTATATTCATTTCTTTTCTAATATTTCTATTATGCTTCCTGCCTACTGAACGTAGGAAATTCATCTTAGCAGTTTCAGGTTTTCTTATTTCTAATATTCATTTTCAAGCTTTGACTTCAATATTGTTTTGTAAAATTTTAGCTATGTACTTTTTAAAGTTAAGTTTCACCGTTCTTACTATTGTTCCACACATTCTACAAAATCTTTTATTTTTCTATCTATATAATCCTTTTAGCAATAAGATATAGTAAATCCTTACTTACAACTTACAAATGGCATTTAAGGAACCCGGAGGTTCATTGCCGCCCTCACATAAGCCCGCCATTGGTCCCTATCCTGTGCAAGATCAATCCAGTCTATCTCATCATATCCCACCACCCTCAAATCCATTTTAATATTATCCTCCTATCTACGTCTCGACCTCCCCAAAGGTCTTTTCCTCTCCGGTCTCCCAAATAAACTCTATATGCATTTCTGGATTCGCCCATACCTGCTACATGGCCTGCCCATCTCAACTTATTGTATGGATTCCTAACAAGCTGTTTCTTTACGGTAATGGGTTGTGAGTCCTTCGCCCAACCCCCAAGCTGGAGGACCACCCCTTATCGGCTGTCGACGACTGCTTATTCAATATATTCGCAGCTACTCTCCATATCTGGAGGGTCTCCTCTAATCTCTGAGGGTGAGCCATGCCGTGATGATAGGGAAACACAATACATGGATAGTGAATCCTAGATATTTAAAATTGTTCACTTTTTTACCAATTTATATTTGATCATTAATTAACATCTCACATGGTTTGTTCACGTAAAAGCCATTACATTTGTTTCTTATTTACTATTGTATTCATGTTACAGTATATTATTTTACTTGCTACTGTATTTAATTTATATTGGACTATAACCATTTATAATTCATTCTTTGAATTGCTGAATATCACATGATCGTCTTCGAACAGTATTGCGTTGAAGATCTTGCATTAAATTAAAAATTAGTATTTAGTTGCATTTTCCATTATCTGATTATTTCATCGATATACATATATATATATATATATTATATATATGCGCTTTGAATTACTCTTACCATGTTGTCAGGAAGCACACTTTTGTACATAACTCTCATTTTTTTCCTTGATAGTCTCTCAAAAGCATTTTCGAAATCAATAAGTAAAATACATATTGCTAATTAAATTCTCTCGTTTGGATTATTTGTTTCCCTGTAAATATTCAGTCTGAATATGAGTGACCTCTTCGAGCATTGTTCTTCCATTGTTAACCTATTTTTAAATTGAAATATTTTTTTCTCTATACATGAGAAAGTTCCCAAAGCTAACACCGTAACCTTGATGAACTGATTGTGCCTTACTACTCTTTTATTTCAGGAATGATGCTGAGTCCCAAAGTCTCTTTTCCTTGTAGATATGTAATTCAGGCTATATGGTGTCATTTGCTCTTTAAGCAATGTAGACCTGCCGATAAAGTCCCACTAGAATGCCCCATTCTCACCCTCGAAAGTGTACAACGCCTTCTTAGACTGATGCCATCTGTAAGCCGTTCACAATGCTACATATTTATCGGCACAACGTTTTGAGTAAATATTATTGAAATAATTATTATGCATATCGAAATGGGAGTCACCGGCGTAGCTCAGTAAGCTAAGGCGCTTGCCTGTCGACCCAGAGTTACGCTCAGGCGCGGGTTCGATTTTCACTTGGGCTGATTACCTGGTTGGGTTTTTTTTCCGAAATTTTCTCTACCCGTAAGGCGAATGTCAGGTAAAGTATGGCAAATCCTCGGCCTCATCTTGCTAAATATTATCTAGCTATCACCAATTCCATCGCCGCCAAATGGCCGAGTAGTTGATACAGCGTTGTAAAATAAAGATATTGAAATGGAGAGTGACAATGGAGTGATGTAAGTAACCTGGATGATTCTAAGAGAACTCTCAAGAACCTTGGCTTTGTCCAACACAAATAGGCCTACGACTCCGCCTTTGCTGAAATTTGAACTCGAGTTAGCAGCAATCGTAAGCCAGTGCTCCGCCGAGTTACCAAAGCGACTTGAATTGAATTTTTATTAATGCTTTTGTAATTCATAATGTATGAAAATATTCAACTTAGACACAAAATAACAATTGCAGAAATAGAACCACCACATTACGTTGATTTTTAACTACATTGATATGGAAATACTATGTAAGAGCTTGGTATGTGGAATATGTAAAGAAGAAAGCTGAAAGGACAGCCCATCTATCATTTTGACAAAGTTGTTTGATATGACATTAATGTTTACAGAAATATGGAAATTTACAAGATAGCCATAAAACCCATGTTCACATGTGCTACAAAATCGAAAGAAGAGACACTTAACTATACAAAAACATCTCCATAGATGTACTTCAACATATTTTTATAATGGAAATTTTGTGTACAATCCGTACTAAATGTCATCAAGTTGCATATGACGTGTGGAAGTACGACATCGTACGAATAGGAAATATTTTATTCCCTTCATTTATTTATCAACAGTAATCTCACTAGACGTTTTGATTTATCTAGAGAAAATCAAAACTCGAGTGGGATTTAATTGACTATTACACGATTAGAAGAAAGTATATAAAGTTTAGAAGTAACGAAGTACTCCAATACAATAAAATATTAATTGACTTACAAAAATACAGCTGTCATCAAATATATTATTGTACCATCTCAACATTACAAATATTACGCTAGATGCATGCTAGATAGCAGTAGTGTCTTTATACAGACACTGTAATGATTACTATTCAATAAATCTTAATATTAAACAATCTCTGATACGTGACTATCCATAATATCATATAGCAGAAGTTCTTTTTATCCTCTCAGAGCAGAAGCTATAACATAACCTAACTAATATACACAAGTGTTAGAAAAGTTTTAATTAACGACGATGACATAAAAAATAAACATGAATAATTTTAAAAGGAATAATTATTGAATGTACAATTTTCAAATTTGAATGTGGTTGGTGGTCCAATTGATGTTGTATTGGACGTGTGCATAATAGAAGTGGAACTCGTTGATTTAGGCCTACGTGGTGTATTCAACTCATTCAGAATTTCCGAATGAATAATTTTAAAAGGAATAATTATTAAATGTACAATTTTCAAATTTGAATGTGGTTGGTGGTTCAATTGATGTTATATTGGACGTGTGCGTAATAGAAGTGGAACTCGTTGATTTAGGCCTACATGGTGTATTCAACTTATTCAGGATTTCCGAATGGTGCTCTTCATTTATTTGTAAATCGGATTTCAGAAGATGCATAGGTATGATCGGTGATTTTTATTAATTCTTGTTCTTGAATGCCATTGCGAGTCATATTTGAATCTGCTGTGCATCGACTGGAGTGGTTTGTAATTTTATATATTTTTTTGACGTCCAGACCAGCGCAGTTTCAAATGTTGGCAAACAAAGAAACAAATGCTAGGGACGCGATAAAATTAATAAAATGCTAGGGACGCGATAAAATTAATCAAATGCTAGGGACGCGATAAAATTGTGCGATAAGCAGCCATGATTGGTTGAAATACGTCCTTTCGTACCGTTTTATTGGTCAAAAGTAGTATGACGTAGTAATAGTGTAATAGGCATTGTAGTACTCTAATGTAAATTAGAAATTCAAGACGCCCAATTGGAGGATAACATTTAAGTACTTGCTCATTTTAAACGGTATTTTGTAGCAAAATTAGTGGAGCAAGGATTAAAACAACTCACTTCTCGTGATGGCTTAATGACAAGACCTTGTAGGCAGTACTTCTCACTTGATATTTTTCAGAGGAAGAACAATAATTATTGTTGCATACATCTCAAGTATAGATACCATAAAAATTCTTATTAGTTAACTATGTTACTAGTCAGCGATGTATGCAATGAAGGCGGAAAGGAACTGGACACAAAACCTCATCTTCTGGCTTAGTTGCTTCATGAGTGATGTTTTATTGGTGTCACTTATGAGATTCCAACCATCTTTCGACTGTTGACTGAACATATGATCCATACATTTTCTCCGCATTTATGATAAATGTATCTTAATGTCGTCTGTCATCTGATATCTTCTTCTGCCACCAACTCCTCTCCCGTTCACCATTCCTTTCAGTCCATCCTACAATAGGCAGTTCCTTCTCAGTCAGTGACCCAACCCATTCCTTTTCCTCTTCCTGGTCATTTTTATTATCATTCTTCCTTCACCCACTCTTTCCAACACAGCTTCGTTTCTTACTCTGTCCGTCCATTTCACACGCTCCATATCCATATTTTAAATGCTCCTAGTCGCCTCTCTTCAATTTGTTTAACATAAAAATTAATGTTACCTCTCTACTCTTTCAAGCTCATTTTACCACATATACCTACACGTCATCATTAAACTAAGCGGAAAACTGCACTGTATTTCTCATGCGCAGCAGCACTGAGTCTGTACGCCTGGAGAGTAGATCACTTACCACACGGATAAGGCAGAGAAGTTGCCTATAGAGTATGGCGTTGCCACCCTAAGTTCCGTACTTTCTAACTCTACTAATATATGCAGCCATCCTTCCCTGCAATTAGGGAGTACCAACATCAAAACAAGAATGAAATACTTTATATCCATCAACTAGACTGAATTAATCTTTCTCAGGATAGGGGCCGATGGCGGGCTTATGTGAGGACGACACTGTGCCGTCAGGTTCCTTAAAAACCATAATTAAGAAAGTAATATGAATCAACTATAACCTGAAAGTCCATATTTTAATGCTTAATTTATTTTGCCTTCTGATGCAAGATCTGGACAATCTAATAATAATATTACTAAAAAAGCTTATCTCTGATTGAGGTTCTGGCTACGTACTGTACATCTATTGTCAGGCAGTACATCTCACATAGGCTATGTGTGAGAAATAGAATAATAAAATTATATACATCTGAAGTCTGATTAGTGGAATATGTTAGTAGTCAGCGATGTATAGAGGGGGAAAGAAACTGGATACCCTACCCTAATATTTCTTGTCTTAGTTGCGTCTTGAGTGACGTCTTGTTGGTGTCATTTAGGAGGTTGAAACCTGTCTTCGGACAGTTGACTAAACAATAAGCTTTATAAATATAAAGCAAGAGGGAAGAGAAATATAGGGAACCAAACTCAAGATGGTCTCTGCAAACGTTTGAGGCTGCAACTGGCAATAATGCCTTACTTCCGTTGAAGATGAATATGAAAATGAAAATGGAGATGAAGAAGAAGAAAGAAATGAAATACACAAACATTTATGTAAGACTATTACACTTCTACTATGTCATACTACTTTTGACCTATAGAACAATGCGAAAGGACGTGTTTCATCCAATTATGGCTGTTTATCGCTACAATTTTATCACTTCTCTAGCATTTGTTTTTTATCATTTCTCTAGCATTTGTTTCTTTGTTTACCAACAATTCTGACTGCAAATTACTTACGGTACTATAAAATATGCTTTGCGATCGTCATTTGTTTCCCGCATAGTCTACTGAAAATTGCGTCTTCGTTCAAACGTTTTGATGAAGCTAACATTAGTGAAATAGAATTTTAGTAAGTCAATAACTTATCTATTTGATTGTATTAGAGTACTTTATTCCTTGTGATCTTTATATACTTTATTCTGTTTTTATCACCTTACTTCCATTTGTTGTCAGTAGATTTACTGGCATGTAAAAGAACTCCAGTTGGCAGAATTCCGGCACATCCGGCGAGGCTGATATAACCTCTGCAGTTGCGAGCGTCGTTAAATAAAACATAACATTTAACTACCATTTCTTTCATTGTTTGCCAAAATTTAAAACTACAAATTCTTTACGGTACTATAAAACATGGTTTACAATCGTCATTTGTTTACTGCATAGAAAGTGAACTGAAAATGGCTGCTCCGTTCAAACGTTTGATGAAACTATTATTAGTGAAACAGAATTTTAGTAAGCCAATTAATACCTATTTTATTGAATTAGAGTACTTCGTTTCTTCTAATTTTTATATACTTTCTTCTAATCGTGTAATAGTGAAATAAATCGCACACGTGTTTTCACTTTCTCTAGATAAATCAACCCCTCTAGTCAGATTACTGTTGATAACATAATGTGAGTGCTAGTGTCCTGAGAGAGGCAACGAAGACATTACAGACTTCGTCTTCATGTGAAAAACTAATCTCTAGATGTGTACTAAAATCCTTAAGTGGTCAAAACATGAATGGAAGAGAGCGAATATTTTTACAAAGTGGAACAAACAGGTCAGGCCTCCACCTGTAGAGAGAACATCGGGGAATATCGAACTTCGCCATACCTGACAAACTTGAACGAAACATGGAGCCTGTAGTTCACGACGCTAGTGTGCGCAACATAACAATTGCTGAGTTAGAATGGACGGAGAAATCAGTGCATTCTAAGTCTTATTCGGCAGTCTGTTTACTCTGCATACAGAGTATCTACAAAGATGTGCAGAGAATCTAACCCAGCTTCCCTGGTTGGAAGCATTCAGATGCTGCCGGATCCCAACTTCTTAGCAAGACGGAAATAAACACATTTAAAGTTTTTCTGTTCGATTTTTCCTCTAGAGCGGCAGACGGGGTTGAACTTGTGGCTGCGACCTACTTGAATGCAGTGCATTAGGCAAATAAAACAGACCGTTCGTTGGTTCGCAGGCCGGCGTGTGCTCTCCCAAAGGCTTTGGCTGGAGGAACGATAACTGCTGCTTGCACTTTACATTGATTTTGCATTAGTAGTGGTAATGTCGTGCAACTGGACTTGGAGACTTTCCCCCCACTCTGTTCTGCATGTTACTTTCCCGTAATAAATTGTTCACTTTAAACAGACGCTTCTTGCGATACTTTATTTTATGTTCCTTTTTCTGTTTGCTCGAGGATTTAAAATACAATCGAATGCATTGCTGTAATTTTAATTGCAAAGCCCCACGTAACGTAATCTAGAATTTTATTTCATAGATTTAAATTATAGACGGAAGTAATATAACTGTGGAGATTTTAACACCTTATTCCTTCCGTGAAGTAATGGAACAATGAATGAACACAAATCAAGCTTTCGGTATAACTCCCTGTAAAGTTGATTTGAATAATTTCGAGGGAAAAATTGTTCCGGGGCCAGGTATCGAACCCGGGACCTTTGGTTTAACGTACCAACGCTCTGGTATTTTAAACCAAAGGTCCCGGGTTCGATACCTGGCCCCGGAACAATTTTTCCCTCGAAATTATTCAAATCAACTTTACAGGGAGTTATACCAGAAAGCTTGATTTGCATAATACACGTCACTGTTCGTTAACAGAAAACCACAATTTAAGTCACACAGAGTTAGTGTGCACTCAACGTTGGTTGCTTGACGGTTGTCAGCCCACTTTGAGGTCTGAGGATATAGAGGGAAAAACTGGATCAGTATCTGGTAGAGTTCCCGGGTAGTTCAGTTGGTAGAGCGTTGGTACGTTAAAACCAAAGGTCCCGGGTTCGATACCTGGCTCCGGAACAATTTTTGCCTCGAAATTATTCAAATAAACATTGCAGGGAGTTATACCTGAAAGCTTGATTTGCATAATGCACGTCACTGTTCGTTAACAGAAAACCACAATTTAAGTCACACAGAGTTAGTATGCACTCAACTTTGGTTACTTGACTGTTGTCAGCCCACTTTGAGGTCTGTGGATATAGAGGGAAAAACTGGATCAGTATCTGGTAGAGTTCCCGGGTAGTTCAGTTGGTAGAGCGTTGGTACGTTAAAACCAAAGGTCCCGGGTTCGATACCTGGCTCCGGAACAATTTTTGCCTCGAAATTATTCAAATAAACATTGCAGGGAGTTATACCTGAAAGCTTGATTTGCATAATGCACGTCACTGTTCGTTAACAGAAAACCACAATTTAAGTCACACAGATTTAGTATGCACTCAACTTTGGTTACTTGACTGTTGTCAGCCCACTTTGAGGTCTGTGGATATAGAGGGAAAAATTGGATCGGTGTCTGGTAGAGTTCCCGGGTAGCTCAGTTGGTAGAGCGTTGGTACGTTAAACCAAAGGTCCCGGGTTAGATACCTGGCCCCGGAACAATTTTTACCTCGAAATTATTCGAATTAACTTTACAGAGAGTTATACCTGAAAGCTTGATTTGCATAATGCACGTCACTGTTCGTTAACAGAAAACCACAATTTAAGTCTCACAGAGTTAGTGTGCACTCAACGTTGGTTACTTGACGGTTGTCAGCCCACTTTGAGGTCTGTGGATATAGAGGGAAAAATTGGATCGCTGTCTGGTAGAGTTCCCGTGTAGCTCAGTTGGTAGAGCGTTGGTACGTTAAACCAAAGGTCCCGGGTTCGATACGTGGCCCCGGAACAATTTTTCCCTCGAAATTATTCAATGAATGAACACTTTTCACCCCGGCTGCAAAATGGTATTTGTCGAATACAGGGGGGAGAGCCATTAATCCTTCCCATTGAAGGCTTTAAGGGACCAACCTGTACAAATACCCAATATCCCATCCCTACCTTCCCGTGGTGCAGCTGTTAGTAAGCATGATTTTACAATCTGAACTAAAAGAAGGGGCTACTCATCAATTAGCACTGGTCAGCTTGATGAGTTAATGACCGAATTTGGTATAATTTGGTATAATTTTTCTCTATTCAATACAATGAGTTGTATCTGGGAATCGAAGCCCCTCCTGGCTTGACACAACATCAGGTATTCCACAGGGGTCGGTACTCGGGCCATTGTTGTTCACAATACATGTCAATGATATTATATTACATCTCTTGTAAGGCATTGTAACTATCACTTGTATGCTGACGACCTTCAATGCTACATCTCTTCCCGCTTAGACTGAGTAAATTACGCTATAGATAAATTGAATGAAGACATTGACTCGATTGTGACATGGACAAAGAAACTCCATCTTAAAATAAATCCTGGAAAGAGACAAGCAATTATATTAGGACACAAACGGCAAACCGACGCTGTAAAACACCTTGACATTTCCCCCGTTAAAGTAAGTACAGTGCATATCCCTTTCAGTTCTTCAGTAAAAAATCTTGGCATTCACATGGATAATAATTTCAACTGGGACATGCAAATCACAGAAACCTGCAGAGAAGTATATTCTATTATCCATGTGCTAAAAAGGATAAATGTTCATCTTCCCTCTTGCTTAAAAAAGTCCCTTGTGCAGATGCTTGTATTTCCCTATTTTGACTATGCTGACTGACCTCTCCAGCGACAACAAAACGAAACTTCAACGTACTCATAACTTGTGTGTGTCCGTTTTGTAAGCAATGTTCGTAAATGTCATCATATTACCCCGTCACTGGAAGCAATATATTGGCTTAAACTAGATAAGAAAAGAAATTTACATTCACTTCTCCTTCTCTTCGAAACCTTGAACTCTTCTATTCCTTCGTACTTTATTCTATGTTCCTTTTCTGTTTCCTCGAGGATTTAAAATGTAATCCAGTGCATTCCTGTAATTATAATTGCAGAGCTGCACGTAACGTGATTTAAAATTGAAGCGGTGCGATCAATAACAATTTAAGTCCATTTATACAAGTTTCGATAAAAATTAAAAAAAAAATTCTTTTTATTTCTTACCTAATTATTATTTTTGCACGTAATATTTATGGTTGTTTTAGAGATCAAGACAATAGTAATATGCGTTACAAGAGCGGTATGTTGATGTTTTCATGTTTGAGGAAAAGATTGAAAAAGCGAAACGTAGTTGAGCTTTTTTAATTTCCGAGAACATGAAAACAAACATACCGCTCGTGTATCGTACATTATTTTGTGCGAAGATCGTTTATTACATACCTGAAAGTCGAATTTCTAATTAGTTGCAATGAAATCTCCATCTCGGTTTCTGTTCAATGACGGCAACTTTTAAAAACAAAAATATCTATCTTCAACATTGTTGCTATAAAATGTTTTCTGTGTTTACTATATTCCAGTAGGCCGTGATATACGTCTGTCTTGTTTTTCCCTCAGTGTATAAATGCGAACTTAAAACAAACGGTAAGGTTATGTAATGATTTATTTTTCATTTTAATATTTTAACAATATTATTTATATAACATATTGCAGTAATAACATCGGCATCTGGAATCTTGTTGATTTTTTGACGGCTTCCTTAATGTTACTTGCATTACAAATGCAGTAACTTTTGTGGTGTTGTAGACTTTACTTAATTTTTGCAAATATTTAAAAACAATAATTAACAGTGTAATTTAGGTGAAATTGCAGTGGCAAGTTTCTAATTTATAATTATTACTATGTTAAAAGTCTCTAAAAATAATATGTTAAAAGCCTAAAGCAGTAAAATGAATGTCGCGCTTAAGCGGTAAGAAGAGGGAAATTGTTATGTGTGTTACGTTGGGAATACTGAATGTGGTATTTCACACTTACCGCGTATTGGTTTTGTGCGGAAAGCAAGCAAATACGCACGATCTCGCACAAAGTAGTATACCAACTTTTAAAGTCGTGATACTTGTAGAAATATCCAAAATTTAATTTCAAATATGCAAAAATATGAATGGCCAGAAGTGGATTTGGATGGTTATTGATGTCACCGCTTCAATTATAGATTTAAATTATAGACGGAAGTAATATAACTCTGGAGATTTTAACAGCTTGTTCCTTTCATGAAATAATGGAACACTGAAAGAGTAGCTAAGGCCTCGTAAAAGGAAGATCTCGTTTGGAAACTCTTGTGGTGAACTAATCAACATGATATTGTATAAATACTACAGCTAACTTAAATTATGGTTCCCAAAGGGGGAGTCGTGTAAAGAGCGAGGGGGAGGGGATCGCCAGATCGTTTAAAAAATAAAAGAAAAGAAATCTTTATTTATTTATTTCATAGGTTTACAATGTATTTGACATCTTCCTATACCCATTTCAAGAATTTATAGCCACTCGCCACTCACCTCTATTCTCCCAATCTCCCTGCTCTAAACCTCTCTCCCTCAATGATGTTACTATTCCCTCTGTCCAGGTTAGATTCGGTCTTCCTCTCTTTCTTCTTCCCGTCGGAATTCATTCATAAATATTTTTCGGCAATCTGTCTTCCGTCATCCTTTTTATATGGCCAAACCATCTTAACTGTGCTGTTTTAATATCTTCTACAAGGAATTCTTTCAGCTTCATTTTTTCCCTTATCACGTTGTTCCTGTTTTTTCTCTCCTCTAAGTCCTTGCAGATCGTCGCCAGAAATCTATTTCAGTGGAATGTAATTTATGTATTATTCTTGTTTTCAAATGTCATATCTCTGATCCATATGTGATTGTGATTTTGACAATTGAATTACAAATGTTTGTTTTTGTTTTTATTGTAATATCTTTGTCCCATAAAATGATGTTTGGTCTTGATATTGCTATTATTCCTTTCTTTATTCTTCTATTTATATCCTCTTCATGGTGTAATTTTTTATTGATTTTCACTCCACTCACATCTTTATCATCATAAATAAAATGTATGTTCCATTTAGAAAAATAAACAGCGTTGAGCATGAAAATAAAAAAAAAAATAGTGTGAATGAATGTCATTAAGTAATACTTTTTGGTGACGCGACACATCATATTTATACAGTGCCGTCTCCCCGTTTAAAATGCCTCTCGTACAAGTCATTAGGTCAATGTTTTAATTTATTATTACGTTTATTCCACTCTGTATTTTCTTGTCCATCGTCATTTCTTGCATTAACTTTACTCTTCTCCCAATACTACATCAAAATATAATGTTTACAACTCTGTACTCCCTCCTCTATGACCTATTTCCTCTCATTTCACATCTCTATTTGCACTTTTAGACCTCACTGCTAACTTGTTTACATTTATACTTTATTTTCTGTCTTAATTTTCTTTTCTCTCGATTTATTTTCCCTCCACACCATTTCCTTAAGTCATACTGATTTTTGCCCTAGTTTTCCCCTCTTCCTTCATCACTGCTTCCTGCTCTATTTCCTACCTCCATCACTCTACTTTTCGGCAGCTTCAATTTAGTTCTTAGTTCCTTCACTCTCTTCGGAATGGCCCCCAGCTGCTGTCCACTATTTTCCTTCGATTGCACTGAGGTCACATCTGCGATAAAGTTTTAGACATTAGTAAAGAAGTAAAAAATAATACGCGATAAATGAGCCGTTCAGAGCAGAAGTGGTGTAAGTCAAAAATGGGTAAAGAGGGTTAAAGTAAACATTCTGTAAAATACAGCGCAAAGTAGCAATCAATATTCAATTTATTTAAACTATTAGTAGTCAGTAGTCAAGATATATTAATTGCTATTTTGCGCTGTATTTTACATAATTTTTACTTTAGACTTTATTACCCAATTTTTATTTACACCACTTCTGCACTGAACGGCTCAAATGTACCTGCTTTGAGAAAGTAGTATTTCAAATTATAGCCTATTCACAAGCTGTTATTATTTAGTGAACGGCAGAAGAGTTCGGGGCAGAAGAAGATATCAGATGATAGACGACATTAATACATTATATGTATAAAATGGATCATATTCGGACACTAAGAGGAAGGTAGAAAATAGGAAGGATTGGAGAAAGCTGGGTTTGCAGTGGAAGACCTACCCATGTGCAGAAATGTATGTATGTATGTATGTATGTATGTATGTATGTATGTATGTATGTATGTAATGTATTTATTTATTTATTTACTTATTTATTTATTTATTATTTTGCTAATATTCGTAACATAAAATATAAAATATACAGAGAAACTTTAGCTCGCCCCTGAAAGAGTAGAACTCGTCCTCAGGGGCGGATTCCTGAATTTAAATTAATAATTATACAATACAATTATAATTAATAATTATACAACACAATTTGCAATTATAGTATACGTGTATAAATTTAAATTTACAATTTTTCAATTTTTATAAAATCCATACATAACTTTTTTAAATTTAATACTAGAACTATTCGAATTGACAAGATTAGGATATTTAAATATAAATTTGTTATATGTTCTTAGGCCTAAATTACTACTATGATTAAATACCCCTGTAACAGTGTTGCATTTTGGTTCAAACAATCTTAAAGAATTCATACCTTTTGCTTCATAAATATGAGAATAAAATTCAAAATTATTTCGAATTTTATGTATGAATTTTATTAATAAAATATAATAAATTTGTCTTACGTTAAGTACATTAAAGTCTAGAAACAAATTTTGAGATGGAAAATCAATAGGTTTATGAATACATATTTTAATTATTTTCTTCTGTAATAAATAAAGTGGATTAAAATTGGATTTAAATGAGCTACCCCATCCTATAATTCCATACATAATTACCGATTGAAATAAAGTAAAAATATATATATTGTACGTAATAAACTTATTGACAAGTAATTCCTCAATAAAACAAAATAATATACTATTTTACGTAATTTATTACAAAGGTAATTAATGTGTTGGTTTCATTTTTAAATGATTATCGAAAATTATGCCTGAATACTTAACTTCAGAGGACTCTTTAATAATCGGACATTTACACTGTATAAGACAACAATCATAATTATGTAATTTAATACTTAATATAGATGTAGGAGGTTTGTTACATTTTCAGATAATGAGAATGGAATAATTATGGTTTTATTTTCGTTGATAAAAAGATAATTTATGTTTATTAATTTTAAGTCCATTATTTGAATTATTATATGCGTCATACCAGGTTTTTCCACCAAAAAGTAAAACTGTGTCGTCTGCATAAGAATAGTGAACACCATTGTATTGTTGTAAGTCAATTTTTAATAAGTCATTAATATATATTAAAAATAGAATAGGGCCTAGAACTGTGCCTTGGGGAACACCTATATTAATAATTAAATGTTCACTTGAATAATTGTCAATTTTCGTTATTTGAATTCTGTCGTTAAGATACGATTTTATTAAATATGTATGTATGTATGTATGTATGTATGTATGTATGTATGTATGTACAGTATGTACATACTGTGGAGTAACGGTCAGCGCATCTGGCTGCGAAACCAGGTGGCCCGGGTTCGATTCCCGGTCGGGGCAAGTTACCTGGTTGAGGTTTTTTCCGAGGTTTTCCCTCAACCCAATATGAGCAAATGCTGGGTAAATTTCGGTGTTGGACCCCGGACTCATTTCACCGGCATTATCACCTTCATCTCATTCAGACGCTAAATAACCTAAGATGTTGATAAAGCGTCGTAAAATAACCTACTAAAATAAAAAAAATTAAATTACGGTTTATTTAACGACACTTGCAACTGCAGAGGTTATATTAGCGTCGGCGGTGTACCAGAATTTTGTCCCGCAGGAGTTCTTTTACATGCCAGTAAATCTACTGACACGAGCCTGTTGCATTTAAACACACTTAATGCCATCGATCTAGGCCGGGATCAAACCCGCAACCTCGAGCATAGAAAGTCAGCGCTATATCGACTACGCTACCTAGGCTGACTGTAGATACTATGAATATGAAATAATACAAGCATTTACTCATTATTGAAAATGTTTTAAAATATTGTTCGGGTTAAATGATGGTAGTGATGGTGAATGGTTTTATTTATTTTATGAAGGGTATTTTAGGACGTAGAATAGATGGTAACTACGAATTTTACGGCTAAGCATCATACTCGTAATAAAAATACCAACATAGTTATACACAAACATACTAACTTTAAAAAATAATAAAATTGCTAAATTTTGAACAGAAAATTATCTACACAAGAATATTCTGAATCAACAAATTTGTATCCTTTCGTATCTTGGTTTTTGTGTAAATATCTTCCGAAAGGAGGAATACTGTGTATGATTTCCGTGCCAATGAATAAATTTCCAATCAAATTGTATTATAAAACTGCAGAAAACCAAAATATTACCAAGCCGCATTTAAATTGTTTTAAAAAATTGAATAGAACGACAATGAAGATCACAGGGTTTGGAAATTCCTATATTTCCTGTGTGTAGGACACAGATGGCCAGATATAGCCCATAATGCACCCATTAACACACGAATTGCTACATTCTGCCGTAATAAAACAAGCTTTTAGTACACGTGTCAGTAGATTATTTCATTTAGCGTTCTGATGTACTAAAATTGGTTTGCTCTATGGTAGTCGTTTACCTTTCATTCAAATGTAATAATCGCAATCTCCGAGTGATGACATTTATCTAGAATTCCATCACACGTTCATGAACTTTAATTTTCTCTACAAACGACGCTGCATAGCTCGCTATTTTCATAGTAGTAAAGAAGTATTAATAATCATAATACGCGCATAACTATCTCAATTCAAGAGATGGATATTCACATTAATTACAATTATTCCTACTGAGTTTTGAGTTCATTTTATTATGCCATTTTACAGCTCTATAATAATAATAATAATAATAATAATAATAATAATAATAATAATAATAATGCAGATGTATAAAATATGCTAATTTGCATGGATTGAACTTGGATCCATTTAATGTGTAGTATATACCTTTTGAGTTTTATGAGAGTTGTTATTAATTGATGTCTTTTTGTTTAGATATGTATTATAATATTCTCGTCACCTTGTATATCTTTTAATACTATTTATGCTCGACCATGGCGAAATGTAGTAATTATACACCTGGTAGCAGACCTTTAATGCACGTCATTAAAGTACACCTACTCATTAAAGGTCAGGTCTTTCAGCCAATGACGACTCAGGTTACAACTGTTCAGCCAATGACAGGTCAGCTTTCTACCGTTATAAAACCGCAAGTATCGATTATTCTCGGATATGCGATCGAAAGAGAATAAGCGAAAAGTCACGGAGGCTGGAAATCCAATACTGTCGCAGAAGATTATGTTCTGTTACTATAATAATTAGCGTTAATTGTAAATAATATTCAAATAAATTCAATTTGTCATCTCGTTTTTCAATGTCTAATTTAATTTCAATGTTATCTCTGTAGGTTCTTATGGAGTAACAAGGTCAATGTGAACATCTGTTCCTCGGAAAAAATCAATACTTTCGCGTCTGCGCACATCTCACAACATACGGAACATTGCTCAAGATCAGATACAAATAAAATTAATAATATCAAGTTAGAAATATGGTCGAGCATAAAAAGTCGTATGAAACTCGCCTATAATGGTAATTAAGAAGCTCGTATGAAAATTATGAAACTCGCTTGCGCTCGTTTCATAAATATCCATACTCACATCTTAATTACCGTCATTATAGGCTCGTTGCATAATGTACTATTATATGATTCCATTCTTCATTTATATGACTCCATTATTTCTTTTGCAATTATCATTTTATTTAATTGTCAGTATTTTAATTATTCCATTGTACTTTTATTGTAATTTATATCACTGCACACCCTCATACTCATCCTCTTTCACAAGAGCCCTTTCTCAGTAGACTCTGGAATTCGTTATCTGCTAGTATCAGGGACTGTCGAAATAAAATTGAATGAAAACGCATACTAACTAGGCACTTGGTCAGTAATTGATTTCTTGTAAATAGTTTCCTTAATCTATCACAAAATATTTCAATATCCGATAATTTCATCACTATACAATTTTGTTATTCTAGGTTTAATTTGTAATTCAGTAAATATAAAATATTCTTTGTTTTTATATGATAAATTACTTTTCGTACTTTGTTTTTTATTGTAATTGTAATTGTAAATTTAATATTGTAATTTTATTTGTAATTGTAACTGTAAATCTAATACTAATTGTAATTTTATTCTTCATATTATAGTTGGAATCTCCTGGTAGAGTGGCAGAGAAGGCCTGACGGCCTTATCTCTACCAGGTTAAATAAATACAATACAATAGATTGCTAATGTTTTTGTTATATTATTTTTGCTGAACTGTAATTGGCCACTGGCTGTTATACAGCACATTAAATATAAGTAAATAAATAAAATAAAAATAAATAAAATTATTATTATTATTATTATTTTATTTTTATTATTATATCCAGTGTAGGATTTGACATATTCAGGATATAAATTTGAGATAATTGACTTAACCTGCGTCATATTTTTTTTCTGAATAGTTTTATGTGATGGAGTAAACAGCATAACGTAGATCAGAGCTCTACGATTTGAACAAAGAGTCTCTCTCTCTCTAAAAAAAATGACCTTCCTGCTGTTATTTGAGTCTCTTCTACCCATTCTCGTCATTCTGACGTATGCTCTGTGTAGGTACAATCCAGCGGGTTCACTGCATGGGACCTGAATCTCACTTAAACTACGTCCTGGAATGGACCACCTCTCTGAGAGTTCCATCCTGTTAACCCGGATGAAAGAAAATGTCGGCACAATTATCGCACTCCATTATAGTTTGGAACTAGCCTGTGAACGTACATCTCATATTCGCATGTACAAAATAATGTCAGACATACTTGCAACAGACGAGGCGTAATCAGTATTATAACAGAGTGGAGAGAGGTTAATCGCAATTTATATGCAAATGGCGAATATTTCTATTATTTAGGGTGGAATACTTCATACCATGAAACTGGATCTTTATTAAATAGTCTGAATAACTATGAACAAAGTGCGATAAATCAAATTTTGCCAAGGAAAACTAACATAGGCAAGCTCAAAATAGCATAACACCATGACACTCCCAACGCTATTATATGAGGAGTGTCATAATAAACCAAGAAAGCTCCACAAAAACAAATTAGGTTTGTTCCAGCAAGCAATTCAGAACGGGTTCCGAACTAATACCGAACTTCATTTGACACATGTTCCACTTGTGTACGGTATCAGAACTAGTTCGGGATTTTACGTTGCTGGAACGTTTCGTGAACTCTCTTTCACGTTGAATGGATTGAAAGTTGGAGATAAACAGACAAAGAAAAAAAAAAGAAAAAATACTGTTTTAATTTAATTTAATAGAAAACGGATATAACTAAATTCTCATTTTTAAACAGAACTATAAATGTTTGGAATGGCCTACCTGCAGCGGTCTTTGAGGGCTGTCCTTTCTTAAGGAGATTCAAGAATAACTTAAAAAGTTGTGTATAAAATGTAAATTAAAATTAAGGTGACATGTACCGGTATTTATTTAACCTGACAAATTATACTCCCTTGGTTTGAATTGTAAATTATTTAAAAATAGCTTGTAAGAGCGTCTTAGACTAGAAATATTTTGTTTAAGTGTAGTCCTCTTTATAAATATGAATAAGGATGTAATTGTTTGTCTTTTTGAACTATTATATCAATGGTGATTTGGTGAAGTTATGGTTTTACAGTGCAGTGAATAGTTCCGATCAGTGATAATTTATAGTTTCAATGAAATGTGTTCTATAGTGTCAGTGAAATGTGTCATAGTGCCAGTACGGTGAGTGAGATGAGAGTAAAGTGAAAGATTATTATCAATACCAATGTGAAACTTATGTAGAGCCTATACATATGTAGGTTGTATTGTAAAATTAGGTTCACTTAGTAATTAGGTTATGTTACGTATTATTATTAATTGTAATTATTGTGTATAATTGTATTGTGTATTCTTACTGTGTTGTCTATATAATTATATTGTGTATCTAATTGTATTGTGTATTGTGTAATTGTATTGTGTAATATAATTTTATTGTGCATTATTTATATTATGCATACCATTGCCACTGGATAATTGCCCACTTACAGTGTAAATAAATACATAAATTATCTTTGGTTTCTTTCAACAATAATATCGATCCATTCTCATTTACTTTTTTCCTTCATTATGGGTTAAGACTGGTTCACAATAAACCGGGAACGGAAACGACAACGAGAACGAGAACGGAAATAATGTTAAAATAAATGTGTTTAAATGTGAGCATTCACAATAGTCGATTGTGAATGCTCACATTTAAATACATTTATTTTAACAATATTTCCTTTCTCGTTCTCGTTGTCGTTTCCGTTCCCGGTTTATTGTAGATCAGCCTTTAGTCCCAGTGTTTTATACTATTTTCTTTGTAAGCTATATATAGCTGTGTATTTGATTTATAAATTTCATTTGAATGAACAATCTGTACATTACTACATCCAGATGTAAGTTGTGTTTTTACGAGGGTTATTTCTTGATACGGTATGCTTTCAATTTGAACTTTCCTGAACAGATAGGTGTTCAATCTTCCAAATATTACTGGTTGCAAGAGTGATATTTTGTCTTTATTATAGGATAAAATGGATAATGGTTATTATTATTATTATTATTATTATTATTATTGTTATCATTATTATTATTATTATTATCATTATCATCATCATAATCATCATCTTTCAAATTTGTCTTATATGTATAATGTTTCCAAACTATGTCAATTGACTTACTTTAAATGGCTTTTCAAACAAGTAATACAATGTGAGAAATATAGATCCCCTCATTTAAATCCGCAGAATCTCATTTTAGCGCTTTAGACGACCCATAATGTAGCACAGACTTCTTTAAAGAAAAGAACTCACTTTATGAAGAAGTTATATTCTCGACGAACAAAGTTTCAGAGAGAATTTTATGCAGATTAATTGAAAAGTTTCTCTCGCTTTCAAACTGAACTGGTTAACTCATTCGTTTTAAAATACTCGACGTGCAGTGTCAAGTAATAGACTGCTCCGTTGTAAACAAAAGTTCTTCTGTTGTACATTACGGAACACCTCGCTCCCCTTGTGTAAATGTGTCAGCGTTTTTGTCACTCCCATAAAAACAAACTCGCAGAATTTATAAATGTTGCGAACGAATTCTTTTTGAATATTTCTGTAAGCTGCTTAACTGTATGTAGATAGTTTGTTGGTGAGCCAAATGAGCTACAATAAAACCTCTCTGAAAGACTGCTCCTATTAAGAAATCAACCCTCTTAGGCAACGATTTTTCTTAGAACCGACAAGCTATTCATTAGATGTTTTCTCAATATGTTGATATAATTATCCCTCTTAAGATACCAGATTTCAGAATTAAAGTATATATTTTTTGCGTCATCGTGGCAAGGTATTTATTTGGTTTTGTTAACAAAAGGCACTTTCCTGTATCTTGGCCTGCAAGATCGCCAGATATTAAGGGGACTAGGTAGGCTGGATTGGCTTGAAATTATAAATATATTAGCCGTTCAGAGCAGAAGTTGTGTAAGTCAAAATTGGGTAATGAGGTTTAAAGTAAAAATTCTGTAAAATACAGCGCAAAGTAGCAAATGAGCTAATTCATATGCCTTATGATGACTATGATAAATATACTCGGGGAATTTTAGTAAATACCATAAGTTACACATATTCTTGTAGGCCTACTTATATTTACGTTATGAAATAGCTAAGAAGGGCCTTTAGAACTGAGAAATAGAGAAAAATCACTGAATGAAAGACTGGTGCTTGAGACAAATTCACTGGGGTCCCCTCGTAGATTTGACGGAACATTGAACACAATAGGCTGAGGTTTTGGGAAGTACGTGGAAGTTGACTTTGCTTTATTTCCAGACATCTGCAACGAAGGGGCAAGATCGTAGTCCTGTGACCTGCAATACAACCTTTTGTTCATGTGTCTTTAACTTCGACTTTATACAAAGTAAGCAACGCAACCTCATTATATGGTTCATCATTTATAAGTGATACTTTACAATTTTATGGAAAATACAATTGAGAATTGAAAAAAAAAAATAAATTGGCACACTCATATGAGGTATTAATCAAATGCTTTGGATTATAATTCCCAATAGTCCTCACCTGTGTAGTAACGGTTAGCGCGTCTAGCCGCGAAACCAGGTGACCCTGGTTCGATTGCCGGTCGAGGCAAGTTATCTGGTTGAAGTTTTTTCCGGGGTTTTCCCTCAATCCAATATGAGCAAATGCTGGGCAACTTTCGGTGCTGGACCCTGGACTCATTTCACTGGCATTATCACCTTCATCTCATTCAGACGCTAAATAACCTGAGCTGTTGATAAAGCGTCGTAAAATAACCCACTAAAATAAAAAAATGATTCCCAATAAACAGTGGTTTATAGTTAAAAGTAAAAACAACAACAAACAACAACCAACAACCAACAAAAGCCAACAACAAAAGAATAAACAAAAAGCAAGAAAAACAAAAACCAACAAATGTTAAACAAATATCTGACAGGCTATTCTTAGAATTCCTCTAATTGCGTTAAACGTTCATGCTATCTGTTAGGCGTTGTTGTGATATTTAGATGTAAAACAACAGTAACAAACCCTGAAGTTAGACTGCAGTGTTTGCTGTTAACGTTTCATTAAAATATATATGTTAACGATATTGTCCATCATTGGCAACTGGATCTTTTGAAATATTTTAATATAGGCCCCTAAATATTATTACGTTTAACACATTATGGTTTGTTGACAATGGCTACAGTAGTTTTAGTAACGTCAGAAGAAGCATTGCGTATGGCAGTTTATATATTGAACAATTTATCTGTAAAAATTATTCATTAATTCATTCATAGTTTTACGTCAAAGGACAGAACTTTACTGCAAACCCAGCATTCTACAATCTTCCCTATTATCTGCCTTGTTCTAGTATCCGCATATGATCTATATAACTTGATGTCGTCTGTCATCTAATATCTTCTTCTCCCCCATACTTCTTCCCATTCGACAGTCCTTCCAGTGCATTCATCGTACCCATTGACGCAGCCAATTTATTTTATGTTCCAGATCAGTTTTAGTATTACTCTTTCTTCACCACTCTTTCTAGCACAACTTCATTTCTCATTCACTCTGTCCATTTCACACGTTCCACTCTTCTCCATATCCATATTTAAAATGCTTCTAGTCGTTTCTCTTCATTTCGTTGTAATGTCCATGTTTCTGGCCCACACAATGCTACACTCCACACAAAGCACTTCACTACTCTCTTTCTTAGTTATTTTTCCAGAGTTCCGCAGAAGATGCTCCTTTTTCTGTTAAAAGCTTCCTTGGTCATTTTTGACTTTCTGGCAGCAGCTCGTGTTACTGCTTATAGTAAACCCCAACCAAGTATTTGAAGCTGTCCTCCTGTTCTACTGCCTTATTAAATATTACATTGACTATTTCGTTTATATGACGTCATTCCATTTTCGGCTAATGAAGTGTAATGAAGTTTTGAATTCCAACCAATCACAGTCATAGGCTACATCGCGATAATTTCTGCAGTTAGATTTATCGCTATCAATTTATCGCATTGTCTTTTTTTTTGTTTAGTCAGTGTTGCCAACTGTTTCCACGTAAATCGATGAGTATGAATCCGTTGTACTAAATAAAGTGCGAAATACTACTTTCACATCTACATCTTCATCTTCTAATTCCCTGTCCATTGCATCTAAAGAAAATGACACTCCTTCATAACAATTGTTCATTTAATTAGTGTATTAATCTGGTTGTTTGTAATTGTACTGTAAAATGTTTAAATTAAATTATGATTTCAGCAGGTAGTGAAGACGTATTCCTGTTATAATAACAAGAGAAAAGCGCAGTACATATAATTAACATTTTAAAATCTGTATTTCGCTTTTCTGAATTGGCATTACTGAATAACATTCAATTTATTTATTGTATTAATCGTTATTCATCTATTGCGACTTCACAATGTCTGAATATAAAATTCATTCATAGTTTTACGTCAAAGACAGATCTTTACTGCAAAATCAGCATTCTATAATCTTCCCTATTTTCTGTCTTCCTCTTAGTCTCCTCATATGATCCATACATCTTAATGTCGTCTATCATCTAATATCTTCTTCTTCCTCGAACTTTTTCCCATTCGACAGTCCTTCCAGTACAATTATTAACATTTTTGTGAGCGAATTTTAGGGATATATTATTACCATTCTTATTATTTTATTCACGAAATAGTCCTAATAAATGTCACTCGAGGTCTGAGATTTATCGACAAATATTTTTTATGTGAAAGTACATTTGGAAGTACATTTGGAAAAGAGAAATCTTTAGCATTTAATCGAGTTGATATTATAAGTGTAAAAATAATCATAAAAGTCGTAATTTTAGAACAAGTTAACAATTTTATTTATCACTGCAATTGTAATTGAAGTTGAATAAGTTACCTTTAAACCATTCTGCTTGGCGATGTAATCGGAATATTTGAAGAGACCATTTTGGAAACTCTTACATTTGTTTGGAAGAGTCGGAAGGGATAATCCATTAAAATATCGTAAGGGTATTTATATCGTTGTGTCTTCAGCAGACATGCAGTTATACTGACTTTATCTTTATTATGCTACATAAACTTTAACGACCTAATTCAGCAATAAAAACGACGTTGGACATTTTAGAGTTTTATCCATAACGTAATTGAAAGTAGACAGTTGAATTTAATTGCTGCGTAATTTCTTATTATACACTTTACGTCGCAACAAATTAATATGCAAATTTACATAAGCTTGTCTGAAATAAATTGTAGCCTACTGAAGTCGTAGAAAATGTATTACATTCCTAAAACCATTAACTTACTGAAGTAAAAAAAAAAAATCACTGGACTTTCTATCATCTTAATCTTCTTTCATTTTGCTACTGATAATGGAATGGGTAGCACTCCTTTACACCTGCCAAAAATGTGGTTACAATAATGTTAATCAGATGTTTTGCTACGTACAACTCTCCACTATTAACGGATATTCGTTAAGCGCTGCTCCAGTTAAGGACAGTTTTATCAATATTTAATCAGAGATTAGGCAGTTAAATTAAGTTTAATGACAATGTCTATTAACCTTGATTAAAAACGTAGTAACTATTGGTTACGAAACAACAGTTTAAATATAACTTTTGAAGTTCATTGATTTTCATATACTCTTTCAACAAAATTAATTAATTAATTAATTAATTTATTTGTTTGTTTGTTTGTTTATTTGTTTACTTATTTATTTTTGCTAATAATTGTAACATAACATATAAATAAACAGAAAAACTTTAGCTCGCCCCTGAAAGAGTAGAACTCGTGCTCAGGGGCGGATTCCTGAATTTAAATTAAGAAGTATATAATACAATTTGTCTTATGGCTACTACGCAATAAGAATATGTAAATTTAAATATACAATTTTTCAATTTTTATAAAATCCATACATAACTTTTAAAATTTAATACTAGAACTATTAGAATTGACAAGATTAGAATATTTGAATATAAATTTGTTATATATTCTTGGGCCTAAATTGCTACTATGATTAAATACTGTAGCAGTGTTGCATTTTGGTTCAAATAATCTTAAAGAATTCATACCCTTTATTTCAAAACTATGCGAATACAATTCAAATTATTTCGATTTTTATGTATGAATTTTATTAATACAATATAATAAATTTGTCTTATTTTAAGAACATTAAAGTTTGAAAACAATGTTTCAGACGGAAAATCAATAGGTTTATGAGGACATATTTTAAATATTTACTTCTGTAATAAATAAAGTGGATTAAAATTGGATTTGAGAGGCTTTTGAAACGAGACTTTTGAATCACACTGTATTTTAAAAAGAGGAAAATATTTCTAATGTTTACATTTTCTGAAGTCCATTGTCAATAATATATACATTTATAAATATTCCAAAATCTTAATAAAGATGTATATATGATTTTGATTGGGGTAATTGTATAACCCCTCCCTTGGTAGTAGTAACTTGTAAAAAACCTTGGTAGCAAGGGGGTTAATATGAATTATGTACAATCTGCTATCCTACTTATACCATCGAACTGTGCAACATCCGAGAATTCACCCATGACCTCTGTTCGTATCGTAAGAAAAGAGATATTCATACACATTGAGACAAGCGATGCTTTTACCTGCTTACATTTTGAATGATGTTACTGCAGTTGTTCTGTGCATCTGTGCTATGGTTCTCTCTTGAAATACTGAGAATTCCAGTTGCATTGAATCGTAATATTCAAAGCAGCCTGTTCACAGGGGAAATAGAATTGTTCATGTTTATGTGATGTTCCAAGTGATCGTTTGTTGCAGAAGAAATGATACAATAGATTACGATGGAGAAAAATCTATCCTTCAATTTTCTATCACATAATTGCTCGTAATAATTATCTTTTTATATCTGATACAATTTAAAGCTCACCACCATCCCGATCCAGTCAATGTAAATACAATAGAGTGGATCGGGGGAAGATGCCTGACTTTTTCTTTGATTGAAAATTTGAGGTACTGTTGATTTAGTTTTTAATTTAATATTGAAGTATCAAAGTCTGGAAGGTATTTTGATACTATATTTTTGGTACAAAACAGAAAACATTAATTACCTTGTTTATAGATACAGGTTTTCTTCTTACCTGCACTGCAGGCATCTTTCCCCGATAGTCGGGTGAGATGGCAAATGCAATTAACACATTTACTGATAAATGTATTTTACCTGAACTTTATTTGATACATTTATATAACAAAATTGACTTAATCTAAAGCTCATGGACACTTTCTCACTCCTTTGTCACTGCTCAGGAACACAGTCATTGCACATATTTTATTGCCGTCTGCAAGACTCGTGAAATCATTTCTTGCACACAATGAATTGAATCCAGTACTTTTTTGTCATCATTTTTAGGAGGCGTTTAAATGTACGGTAAGAAATCCCGTATGCTTGCGACGCTCTATTATAACATGTTCCATAGTAAGTTGAAGACTGTCCTCAATCCACCGACTTCTATCAGAGGATCTTACGTAATGTTTACACATTCCCTGCAATAAAATAAAAAAATAAAACTCTTGCATAAAGTTGCCATCTTACCCCCGAAAAAAGTGATTATCTTCCCCAAGTATCGGGGTAAGATACTTAGTGCTGTGACGCAACCTAAGGTGGCGGAACAAGGTCGTTGATTGTTAACAATAGAAACTTTAGAACCTTTACTACAATATCCATTACAAAGGTTTGACAGTTGTTACGAATTCAAGTGTGTATTAAAATTTTAACATACCTTTGCAATTATTTTATAGCAGAAAAATGAACTATTTTCTTGCTTTTCTTCTTCTCACTACAAGAACACGTGGCAAAATGAGTTACCTTCCACTCTACAGACATTCAGCTGTCTCAGTGATCATGAAGACATGCGCGTGGCGTTCTCTCTTGGAAGAATGTGAAACTACAAAGAAATAAGCATCTTCCCCCGATAGCCATCTCCCCCCGATTCACTGTAATATATTTTCGAAATCATCAACTACTAATCTTGCTATCATTTTATTTTACTATTAGCATTGGTTGTTTGCCACTTCTTTCAAAGACAACACTTGATTCCCAAATTAAAACTGTTAAAATACAAGCCTTCGCCGAGTAATGGAGCATCATTTTATCATACTTTTACAAGCAAACATCCTATTCTTTTTAACATTGCTGTGTCCACTGATTTCAAAACAAAGGAATTGTGGGCATCTGTCAACACGGGAAATACGATTCTAATTGAGCCAGCAACATTGGCATTATTTCAGTATGCCATGCCATTTCTGATATAACTAGATCACAAAGACCCGAGTCCCTGGGGGTGGGGGTTGATCTCTCTGTTATGTTTGTGTGTCACCGAACTATGATATTTTGTTTTTGTTATATTTTGTTTTGTTTTAATGAATAGGAGTGGTGTGGGGGTTCAGAACACAGAGGGCCACATGTAACGAGCTTACATTTCAACACCGGCGACTATAATTGAATGTGAAGGGAGGCTCAGTTGTAAAAGGTACTATGTCTAACGAGGCGGTCAAACGCGTGTCTTTGTGTCCGTGTGCGTGTGCGCGTTATTTCGTAAGTTTAGTGACAATAGATCTAAGTTTGCTTCACAAATTACATCTATATATAATTAGAATTGGTAATGAAAATTACAGGAAAACGGCTGAACGGAATTTAGTGAATGACCCGTCATTTTGAAGCTTGACATCCAAGGATTTTCAGAAAAATAGTAACTTTCAGTGAAGCGTTAGTTTTCGTACATAATTTTCCTAGTTTCCAAAATCCATCTTTCATCAGTTTTGAGAACTAATGGTATTTCAGAATAAAACTAAACATACACCGCAATAAAAAATATTGCACGAAGGCCATGACCTGCAGAATTTCTGACATAATTAGAGATCAGATAGCTCAGATTCTCATCATAATGCCAATATGTCGATCATCATTTGTGTAATTTTTTGATAACGTATAAAAATAATTTACAGGTCTGATTCTCTGGTCTGCAGTTTTCCGAGTACAGTTGTGTATTTGATTTTGAGAACTACAAAACTTAAGAATGTTTGATGAGATTATTACCATTAAAAATGAAATATTATTATAGTTAATGCAATTATGTGAGTAGACCTAATTGTCATTAATTACACACATTAATGCTACATTGATATGAAAGTGAAACCTTTTGGGGTTTTATATAAGTAGACGCAGAGAAAGAATATTTTAAATTAGATCTTCATTTCTATAATTTACTGAGTAATTTATATATAATGTTGCTGAAAACTATAAAACTTACGCAAGGTAACAATATTGTTATTAAAAATAAAATATTTTTTTTATAGTTTTTAATCAAGTGATGTGGGTCTTTTTCATATATTTAATGGCAGTGTGATGTAGATATTTATATGTGTGATCCTCTAATTTTCCTAGGTAGTAATGAGTCATGCTTCCTACTTTAGCTGCGTCTTTAAACTAAATGAAAATGAATGTCATATTTCTTTGGTTTAATCGAACCTGAAATTTTCTTAACTCTCACCTACCATCCGCAATGACCTGAAATAACTACTCCTTTACTCCCACATGAAAAACTCGCTGATCGTCCTGACATTTGTACTTGCGTTTTCGCATTGAAACTCATGAGCTGAAGATGGATAGGTTCAAGGAAAAGTAGTTGGCATAAAAAACGTTCAGAGGGGGTATGTTTCACTATATGGAAATAACTTTCAAAATATCTGATATTCTTCATTGAAAATAAATCTGAACAATTTTTATTTGAACTTCTTATGGACTTACTTTGCAGCACTTGCTGCACAAGCCACTAGTATTATTTTATTTTAATCAAGTTATAGCAGGTATCAAAACATAATTCAGAGAAGAGAGACGACATATCCATACTGATATTAATGTTACCAAGAATCTGCATTTTATATGCTAAATTTCCTTATAATAGTGAACGAATTTCTTTGTAGTTTCGTAGGGAAAGAAGGATCTTATGTCTAATGGCATAATTATGCCATGTGTTAACAAAAGTGTACAAAGAGATATTACTGCATGTCGACTTCATAATGTTCATTTTGTTCACCCTAGTTTTTGGTCCTATTTTTACAGCAATATATACTGCAGCCAGGTAGCACGCGAAGGAATCGAAGGTCGTTCACGCGCTATTTCTTGCACATCCCTGGACTAAGTGATCGTCCCTCGTACCGCATTTTTGTTAACTCATCTCTTTGAAGTGCATGAGTTGTTTTGATATACAGTTTAATTCTAATATTCTTAGTATATGTTGCATTTTATATGACCTTCTTCTTCTTCTTCTTCTTCTTCAACTCGTCTGTTCCCACTTCACAGTTACACAGTCTATTCGGCAGTCTCACGTCCCTTGTCCCTATTTCTTTGAATTGGGTAGTCTTGTGTATGGAATTCTGTTCATGTACTGAAATTAGTTCTCGCGGTATTCGTTTGTTTTGTCATTAAGACTATACATCTGTAGTTCTTTCCGTATGTCTTCATTCTTTTGTCTGCATTATTTTGTTTTTCTTAAAAAGCCATTTGAGCAGTTTGTACTTTATTAAAAACTAGCCGTACCCGTGCGCTCCGCTGCACCCGTTAGAAATAAATATAAAGTAATTACAAAATTAAAATAGGACATTTTATCCAGGGAACATTCGTGTTTGATAGAAGGATAAATCGTTTAATATGTTACCGGTACTTAAATTAAATTGCATCCAAATAATTCAAATGCGATCATTTTGGTCCAGAGACCACTCATTGGTGCAATCACAATTCCTTTAACATGTTTTTAATTTTTATTACATGCAACCATAGTTTAAGGAACATTGATATCATTTATATTTAATGTGTATACTTTATTTTACATGTTACAGGTTTCCATTGAATTATAACTTAATTTTAACCCTTGTTTTCTACGTATTCAGTAAATGGCGTTTGGCCCACTATGGTTGCGAACCCTTCAAATAACTTAAATTTTATTATATAATATTACATATATTATATGATATATTATATTATATTATATTATATCAGAAGTTACTGTAATAACATTATACCATTATGTCCATCTAGAGAAACTACACTTTCCAATGGTGAAATAATAATTAATTATACAAATCGGTTAATTTAGCTTCCGATATTACTTCATACAAACACAGAAACATTCTCTGTAGGCTATCTTTCATAGCTTTCGATTGTTGCTGTCCAAGGCCCCTTATAGACGAAGTCATTTGTTTTTTATTTCATTATACGGCCGTAGATGGCAGTTATTTTAATTTTAAAACTTATTTATCTCATTAAATATCAGTCCTATCAAAATGTTTAAAGGAATAAAACTTATCGCAAATTATTTTTAAAGAAACTCTTGTTATGTAACATGTTTCACAAAAATTAATAATAAGCGAGATATTTCGATTTATTTAATTCAGACCTCCTTATAACCCCCCCCCCCACTTTTAAATAATGTATTTTGAATGTCATATAGCCTAAAATCTAAGTTACAACGAACATAATTTATATTCCAATTTTCATCGAAATCCGTTCATCCATTATCGCGTGAAAAGGTAACAAACATACAGACAGACAGACAGACATACAAACAAAAATTTCAAAAAAGCGATTTTCGGTTTCAGGGTGGTTAATTATATATGTTAGGACCAATTAATTTTGGAAAATCGAAAATTACCAGAAAAATTTCGGCTACAGATTTATTATTAGTATAGATACTCTTCAAATGAACCCACAATTCTGAACCATACACGAGGACCGGTGTAGCCATCGTTTTGTAGAACTTCATTATAGTCGCTTTCCTTGTTTTCTTTTTCAGTGTTCGATGAATGGTGCCGCCCATCAATTGGAATTTTGGTACTTTTTTGTCGTCGTCATCTTTCGTTTCATTTTTTATATTTATTTCGTAACCTAGGTAGTTAAAACTTTTCACTTCTTATAACTTATGAACCTCCAGTATAATTTTTGAGCATATTAATGATTTCCTTCAAATTCTATTATTTTAGATTTTTGCAGTCAAATTTCAAAATTAAACAATGCAAATATGTTGCTAGGTTAAATAAAGATCTCTGTAGATCATCTTCATTATTTTGAATGATTACTATATTGTGAGCATAAAATAAAACATTTAAACTCATATTCTAGTTTAATATTTTGATCCTTGGATGTACCAATTTTTTTATGAAAGATTAAGAACTTTCAATTATTGTCCTTGATGCCTTACAATTCACCTGGTCTCTAAGTGTATAATTAACAAAAAAATAAAAAGAGTGGAGATTTCATCACTGTAGTTTAAATGTTATGTTTTATTTTATTTTCAAGATCCAGTTCTCCGCTCTATAAGTAAGGAGGGGAAATGCTATTGTTTTCATAAAACTTTAAAATCTCGTCTTGTTTCATAGCGTAAACTTTTCTTAATACAACAGAACACATTCACTGAAGTTATCTGAAGTCTGTATCGATGTCTGTCTCCTTATGACAATAAGTAAGTATTATTGTCCAAATATTTGAACTGGATACTTTTTCTATTGTTTCATTACTAACTATAATTATTTATCAATAATTTGCTTCTCTCTAAAAGTTATTACTTTAGTTTTGTTATTGGATATGTTAAGTTACTTCATGACTGTATGAAATTCTTTTAAAGAAACCCTGTTTCTCCTTGCGCGCTAAAGGGGGCACTTACATTCACTGCAGGGCTAGTCTGTAATCAAAATAGTTGTGATTTCAGGGACTCTACAGTGTGTCCACAGAAACCCTCCGTGATTAAAAGCTTATATAATTGCGTAACGATGTACAGGGTGGGGCACGAAATGTTGTACAATTTATGTTTCAATTTATTTGAATACTATGACATATAACATAACGAACAACATGCACTTAGAATCACAAATTCATGCAGAATTGATGTTAATGAAGAACTTGTTCAACGTGGCCACCGTTTTTCCGCAGTAGCTCTTCAAGACGAACGTTCATATTCTGCAATACTCGCCGACACAGATCTTCATCTACTGTGTTGCACACTTCCACAACACGGGCTCTGAGTTCCACCAGATCTCGAGGATGCTGACGGAAGACGTGTTCTTTTAAGAATCCCCAAAGGAAATAATAGCAGGAATTGATATAGGGGCTATGAGGTGGCCAAATTTGACCACATTGATGACGTTGAGGAAGGCGGTTAATGTTCATTATTCAATGAAGACGGCGAGGTCCTCATATATTAATATAAATTATATACAGTGTGTCCCAAATTGATGTATACAGATTTTAAACACTATTTCTCAGCAGAAATGAGACAGAAATCGATGTCTGCTGTTTTGTATTCCTTATGTCTGTACATGTTGAAAATGATCCCCTTCCGCCACAGTACACTCCCAACGACGACGTACAACAGGGAGACATGGCAACTGATTTGTTGCTAATGGAATATCATTACAGGCATGTTCAATCTGAACTCTTAGTTTCTCCAGTGTTTGTGGTTTTGTGGCGTACACTGTGTCCTTTAGAGCTCCCCATAGGTAGAAGTCTGGAGGGGTTAAATCCGGAGATCGAGGCGGGAACTCCGCAGCACTTCCTCTTCGTCCTAGCCATCTCTGGGTCGTCCTCATTTAGTGCGTGGACAAGTCTAGGAAAGCAAAAAGCTTCCATTTTTCAGCTCGCAAAATTCGATGAACACTGGATTTGCTGATACCAATCTCACGAGAACATTGCCTCATTGACTTCTTTGGGGATTGTGCAAAAGCCTGCATGACTGCATCAACACACTCGTTATCGGTGGAACTCCTTTCTTCCGCACCGCCCTTTCAACACATCTTGCACCGTTCCGTCGACTTCAAACTTGTCTCGGATTCTTGTGATAGTTAACCTTGTTGGTGATTGTGTTCCAAATTCAACCCTCCAACGTCGTTGAACCTCAACAACATTCTCCACTTTTCAATAACTTTTCTGTATCCACTTACGTTCATGGAAAGATTAATTGCACCGTCATGTTTGTTTATAAACAGATGAACATGTTTCCATGCTTGTCACTGCCCTCTGAATCATAAACCGCAAAAATCGTATTTCTATCTCATTTCTATGCTGTGAAATGGTATTTCAAAGATTGTATACATCAATTTGGGACACAATGTATTCATGTTAACAGTGATTCAAAATCTGTTGTCAAAATGGCCATAAAGTCATTTAATATATGCGTTCCTTCATATATGACTTGTAAGCCTAGAATGCAGTGGTAGGCAATTGATGATACAAAGCAGGAGAGTTTGGCCGGCGCCGTGAATCGGGTCTCGGCATAGCTCAGATGGAAAGAGCGCTCAGAGCGGGAAGCTGAGAGATCCTGAGTTTCATTTCCGGTGCCGGAACTAATTTTTTTCCAATAATAGGTATCTACATTTATTATTCAGTAAAGACGGCGAGATCCTCATACATGAATATACTCGTAAAGTACTGTATATACATATAAGCAATATCTTTACAGAATATAAGGTTATAATGTAACTTAGTGAATTTTTGTCAGTACTTTTCTGATGATTTAAATAAGTAAATCAATATAATCATAAGACTGCTGAATTTTTCTATGTGACAGACTGGAAAAAACCTGCCATTCACTAGGCTTAATTTGGGTAAACATTATACGCGCAGGCTTTGTTAAAATTGGTGGAACAAATATGCATGCAGTAGGAACTAGATTTGACTTTCATAACATTTATTTATGTCAGATATGATTTTATAATTCGCACGCTATGCGTAATTGCAATTTCCTGTTACTCGGCCCACACAAATGTGTAATAGCGTGATGTCGTACTGTAATCTCAGCCCACGTGCATTAGGAAAACCTGTTACTTCGGGAGCTCGTAAACTCTGAATCATTGCGTGCAAATATTTGAGCTCATAGACAGTGGTTTAGCATGCTTGTAAGTTACGAGATTGTGGTATTATTAAAACTGAATGTAGTGCTTATAAATCGTTTAGAAACGAACATTTAAAGGGGATATTCTACAGGGACATCATTTTATTTTTACTTCAATTTTTATTGTACCTGAGTTTTTGAATGTACTTCACTCCCACCCCTTCTACTAATGAAGTTCAACCGTCTTCCACACAGATCCAAGTCATAGTAGCCTTACCGTCACAGTACGTTCCAAAAATATGTTCGCGTTTTCCAATGACGAAACAGCTTTCAATATTGCATCATTTTCGCACAGGTACTGTAGTCCATTTACCTACGTCGCATTCCGGTTTTCCCCACCGCTTCTATTCGCCTCTCGGTAAAGGCTAGTGGCTGGGCTGTCTTAGCTCTTTTCTGAGAACATTAATTTCTGTTAGGAATTGGACATATACGTAATATTATACCCATACAACTGTTTAAAATAACTTAAATAAAAGGGCCTCGTTAAGTAATTAACTGTCACGTGATTTCCCTCCTTTCTACGATCCTGCGACATAATCACTTGGACGGACAGTAGATAGAATGTCTGAGTAATTTTATCTTTTCGGATCGAGCAGAAGTGAAGATTGAATTTACAGTACGTAAGGTACTCTTTCATAGAGTAGGTACAGAATTATTTCAACATGAGTTAGGCCTACTAGTACGAAGGACGAAACTGGTAATTGGAATTAGATATATTAATCGAAATGAACCGCCACCATTTTGAAAAATGTGTTTAAATATCCATATTATGACTATTTTTCAATTTAACTTCATTCTCTATAGTGTACGCTAATGTGCTATAGACACTCTACTATACACTGCATAATGAATACGTCCGTATGGACAACTCAGTTCGTGAGTAAAAACACTCATTGTTAATACAGTACTGTATTTTGATTAAACAAAAACCCAATGAAAATTATCAAACTCAAAAGCTTGATATTTCATAGTTTACGTAAATGGATGAATTACTTTTCTTCCCTCCTATACCTAGTAAAGTGATTTGTTTGTATATTACGCCATCGAATTCCAGTCATGGAAGGGGTTAGCAACCGTTGATTCAAAGGTATATGCAGGTTAATATCAGAAATGTTAGTAAAAATAAAATGATGTCCCTGTACTAATAAAAGAAATGACCGAGTTACAGCGCTGAGATCCTGATGAAAATTTATATATCAGCTCACACAAACCCACACTTAACGAGATTGAAAGTCACTTGCATGTGAGGTTACGCATAAGTGGCAATTCGTGTATTTTCTAATTTGGTGTGCACTATCACTTTCAAAATTTATTTGGCGTGTATAAGAATTATTTTTCGACATTTATAATGACTTATTATACATTAATCACTTTTTTTGTTCAAAATTGAGTAAAGAAAAGAGGTCCTTCTCTCATGGGATCTTCTAGTGCAAAGCTGGGCACGTTACGTGATTCTGAGAAATGAGCGCTGTTTATTTTAAAGAGCAATACTCCCGAGCGCTGTGACGCATCGATACTGCACGTCACTAACCTAAATTATATTTTGAGATTGAACGTGGCTAATTTATTTGTTCCGAACATTAAACGGCTTCTACAAATCAGGTCCCGACATAGCTCAGATGGAAAGAGCGCTCAGCGCGTAAAACTGAGAGGTCCTGGGTTCCATTCCCAGTGCCGGAAGACGGCGAGGTCTTCATACATGAATATAAAATACCGTATATACATAATATAAGTAATATATTGTGACAGCGACGTGAGATTCGAACTCACGACCAGCGTCCCGCAAGAGAGAAGATCGCGCGGAGCACTTTGGGACGGCGCGCGGCGAGAGAGTGGAGAGGGAGTTTGCGCGTGCATCTTCTGCTTGCCTAGAGAGGCCGAGAAATCCGTCGAAGTGGAAGACTCGCGAATTCGAACTTTCGAGGCTACGTCGCTGTGGTTATAAATTACGGTCGCGAAGGAACGACAGCAGTTTTTCAGTTGATTAGTCAGCCAGTCAGTGAGAAAGCCAGAGCAAGCAAGCCAGTCTTGTGTACCGGAGTTCGACTCGAGTGTGCGTCCGCAACTGTATCAGCATCCGAAGGCCTGAGTTCTAGTGCAGTGGACCGCAGTTGGAGGGACCTGAGTTCGAGTGCAGTGGACCGCAGTTGGAGGGACCTGAGTTCGAGTGCAGTGGACCGCAGTTGGAGGGACCTGAGTTCGAGTACAGTGAACTGTCTCTGAAGGTCTGTGGTTCGAGATACTGTGAACTCGAGTGACTGAGATAGAAGAACTGTGAACTGAGAACTGATAGTTCTGATTTGTAAATAGTGCTTTGTAAATATTAGTTAAGATTAACAGTTCATTGTTGTTCGTACTAGTCCAAGTAAATTGTCATTGTCGTCAGTGGAGTGCTATAACGAATACTGTGTTGAGTGAAAATCCAATTGTTGACGAGAGCGTTTAAGGCGAATTGTAGAAAGGAATTATTGTTGTGACGAATAAATTACATTGTTGTTACTAATAAAATTCACAATATTTACAAAATATAAGTTATAATGTAACTTACTGAATTATTGTCGGTCCTTTTCTCATGATTTAAATAAGTAAATAAACATGTAAATGAAACGACCTCATAAGTCTCGGAAAAGAACCACAATAGTAATTTTGGTTATTGAGTTTCAAATAGTTTTTTTCCCTTGTGCGGAGGAGGGATCCGAAGTTTGCTGCAGCCTGAGCCTCATTGTGCTTACCGCTTCTATTCAGTGTGACAAAGATGCGAAGCCTGATTATAACATATAAGAAAAAGTGGAAAAATCTTTTCTTGAGAATGTATAATACCCGCATTCCACAGCAAACCTATAGATATCAACCTTCTGGCTATAGAGACATAGTAAGACCTCCAAAAACATGGCACGAAACATAAGGCCGAAACAGAAGTGCTCTCCTAATCCTTGAAGAGTTGATGATGATGATGATGATGATTATGATAAATAATTATAACGTGTTATAATTTCAAGTAAATGTACCAAAAAATTCAAAGGAAATGAATTATGGACACTGATATCACACACACGCACGCACGCACACACACACACACGAGCGAGTGTTCCTTCGCATATTACATTCATTGTTTTCATGTTTAAAATAATATTTACATATAGTGTTTTATATATATAATATATACCAGTATTAGTAGTATTTATTTATTTAACCTGGTAGAGATAAGGCCGTCAGGCCTTCTCTGCCCCTCTACCAGGGGATTACAACTATAATGTGAAGAATAAAATGGCAATTAATATTAAATTTACAATTATAATAAAAATCAAAGTACGAAAAGATTATTAAAGATATTGTTAATTTGTCCCACAGAATAACATCTGTAATATTGACAATTAATATTTGAGGAGAAAAATTCGCTCCGGCGCCGGGGATCGAACCCGGGTCCTTGGTTCTCCTCAAATATTAATTGTCAATATTACGGATGTTATTATGTGGGACAAATTAACAATATCTTTAATATTCTAATAGCTAGAGTGCTTATTTCTGTACAGATTATTGTGCACTTTACTGCGGAATCCTGGCCAAATAGTCACTCAGCTGAGTGCGCCCCTTGTATAATGGCAGTTCACTTGAACATAAAAAAACGTCAACGTATATGCCTAACTTGGAGTCAGGCCACAAAGGGAAAAATTGAAGGAGGAGGGTTCGGTCCGATGCTGCGGATTGAATTCGGCGTAGCTCAGTGGTCAGAGCGCTTGGTACGTAGAATGAAGGACCCGGGTTCGATCGAAATATTAATTACGAAAAGATTACCTGAGTAATGAAAGCTAGATAATTTATGATAGAAGAACAAAGGATATTTTGTATTTACTGAATTACAAATTAAACCTAGAATAACAAAATTGTATATTGATGAATTTACCGGATATTGAAATATTATTCTTATTATTCTTCACAACACGCTACTGAATATGACAAATATGTTGGTAATGAACGCCATAAATTAATACAACTTAAAAAAATGTTTCTCAGGTGCATTATATTGGAGTATCTATTTGATATTTATATTGCGTTATAAGTTATTATACATTTAGTAATATATATTTATATTTTTATTAATTAATTAATTAATTTATTTATTTATTCATTTATTCATTCATTCATTCATTTATTTAACAGAATATTTGGGTCATTTTAAGATAATGTTTAGATGAATAAATCGCACGTTGTAGAACATAAAAATTTTCATCCCTATTTATCACCTATCTGTCTACGTTGGTGCGAATTAATTTATATCGAGTGAAAGCACCTACTGTTAGTACTGTAGATCTAGTTGCCTGGCTCATGTTTGGACCCTCGTCACGTGATCAAGCAATGCTCCGGAGTCCTTCACTGGAACTACATGGCTCTACCATTAATGTCAATTAATAGTAACTGTTGATCCTGGAGCTTGTATCACTAATTCATGGCGTAATATGCCGGAAAAGCAGATCACTTCTACTTGACATTGTATACGTATCTCTTTGGTGGAACAACGCGTCAAAGCCCTTTCTACACGAGGCCTCATAAAGTAAGTTATAAAGGCATGGCAATCAACCTGTCGGTATCAATAAATTGACGAAAGGAGTAATTTCTTTATAATGATCCTTCTTACAGTCAAAACCCGAAGAATCCTACGTAATGTTAAGTACAATGCATTAGTGATGGCAGGAAACTGAGCAGGATGATTGATCTTCCATCTAATCCATCTTTCCACGTCACGTCATATGAATCACAAGTACAGTTCCCGCTTAACAAGCCACTTTTTCAGAAATAACGGATTACTTAAATCAATTCGCTGAAGTATATATAGAGAACAGTAAAATCGAAAAAAAAAACACTACATTGAATAAATGAAGTATTAGGCTACTATTCACAGGAGCGTACGCAAGGAGGGTTACTGGGTTTGAACCCCATTTTGAACTTAAAAAAGACATATTTAAAATTGGGTGTTTTTTTTTATCCATAGTCGTTTTCTCTTCTTTAATTATTCGCTGTGAGAGTAACAAAATCTACAGGCATAGCACTCCTGCCCCTCCTTCAATATAATCCCTGTGCTTGGTTCTGCGGCACGTTCGAAATATAACATTGCTATCTTCATTATAGAGAGATCTACCGTCTAGTTCTCGACCTTGTAATAAAATGAAGCTGACACAATACGAAACTGAACTACTTGTGGAAACATATCGAGAAGGTTGTTTTGGCAATTCTGCAGTGCAGAAGTTAAATATTGTGCATTGTCGATTTTAAACTCATTTTATGCTCGACCATGCCGAAATGTAGTAATTATACATCTGGTAGCAGTCCTTTAATGCATGTCATTAAAGTACACCTATTCATTAAAGTTCAGGTTTTCGATTATTCTCGGATATGCAATCGAAAGACAACGAGGGAAACGTCACGGAGGCTGGAAATCCAATACTGTCGCAGAAGGTTATGTTCTGTTACTATAATAATTAGCGTTAATTCTAAATAATGTTCAAATAAATTCAATTTGTCATCTCGTTTTTCAATGTCTAATTTAATTTCAAGGTTATATCAAGGTTAATATTTAGTTTACTATGTAGGTTATAGGCTATCAAGGTCAATGTGGAGATCTGTTCCTCGGAAAAAATCAATACTTTCGCGTCTGCGAATTTACGAGGTATTGCACAAGGTCAGTTCCGCTCTTCAGTTAGATACAAATAAAATGAATAATTCTGAATAATTTCAAGTTAGAAATATGGTCGAGCATAAAAAGTCGTATGAAACTCGCCTATAATGGTAGTTAAGACGTTCGTATGAAAATTATGAAACGAGCTTGCGCTCGTTTCATAAACAAACATACTTTCGTCTTAATTACCATCATTATAGACTCGTTGCATAATGTACTATTAAGAGCCTCATCACCCATTCGTTATTTTAAGTTCTGACCTTGCTGTGAAACATTCGTTTAACATTTTGTACATTTGAGAGTTCATATTTTAATATAAAATTCTTGTGTAAGTGTACAAGCATTTTTTATAATAAAAGATTGAACAGAAGTTAAAATTTGTGTGAAATAGTTGTGAAAAAATTAAGTTTCAGTAATTTTATAATGATATTCATGAATATGTTCCCTTAATAAATACTCGTATACCGTAACAGAATAATAATAATAATAATAATAATAATAATAATAATAATAATAAATTAATAAATTAATAATAATAGACAACATTTAAAATACCTATCATGTACATTATAACAAAGTTTAATAATGACCACTTCTTGACAAAATTCCGTGTACGGCACTGACTATATACAGGGTGTTTCCGAAGTAGTGTTACAGACTTTCAGGGATGATGGCGAAGGACACATGTATCAATTTGAGATAAGGAGCCATGGTCCGGAAATGACTGAGTCGAAAATTATAAGCAAAAATAGTTGCGTGGAAATAGAAGTGTAATTTAGCACCACGTGCCCTTCTTCCCTTAACTTTTGGAACAGTCGTGGAAAAATTGTATGGGCCGGATGTCTCCTACGTGGGTACTTGTCCGATACAATCTGTGACCTTGCCTACAGTTCCCATTGGCTCACCCGTATTCGAAAATCAGGTATGCTTATTCCGCTCTTGTGTACTCCTCCATTTGATTAGGACTGATTGACTGGACACTGCAACTTGTACACATACACTGCTGTCTACAGACGTGCATATCAGGACCGACCATGTTCGTTACACATTACGCTATCTGCATTGCTTTAGTGTAGTTTCCTGTTCCCGTCCCTCAGACAGCGCACTGAATGGAATACTGTAAGTAGACAACGTAAACAATATCAGATGAATACAGTATGTGTAAGATGTACAGATAAATGCACACAAATAAGGTGTACAGGGGAATAAAATTACTTCATTTCTACACAACAATTTTCGCTTATAACTTTCGACTCAGTCATTTCCGTACCAGGGTTCCTTAAATAATAATAATTCGTGGCGCTACAGACCGTGAAGGACCTAGACCGACCAGCCGGCTGCTGGCCTCACGCCCACATGCCAAAGCAGAGGTGGACGATCATCCAACCAGAATGGAGGTATCGTGTGGTTAGCACGATGATCCCCCCAGCCGTTATAGCTGGCATTCGCAACCGTATTTCGCTACCTATCGTAGCTCCCCAAGTGCATCACGATGCTGGGTGGGCACCGGTCCCATACACTGGCCGAAATTTCATGAGAAAATTTCTTCTCCCACGAGGACTCGAACCAGCGCGCATTCCGTAACGCGAGTCCTAGGCAGGATGCCTTAGACCGCGACGCCACGGCGCGGGACACCAGGGTTCCTTATCTCAAATTGAAACATGTGCCCTTCGCCATCATCCCAGAAAGTTTGTAACACCTCCTCGGAAACACTCTGTGTAATTACAGGCCTACATAATATAATGGGTAGAAATTATATAACTGTGCAGATTTAAAAACTCAATCCCTGGATAAAGTAAAGCAAAAATTCTGATACTATACTAGTCCCAAATGGATACATTTCTCACAATAGAATAAATTTACCTTAAATGTTAACACCGTTTTAATAAATAAGTAATATCCGTACGACTCTGCCTGTTACTCTTATCGTTAGAGAAACTGATAAATAGTTATTTATCTCTTTGTAGCTTTTAAATTAGAAAAAAAAAACACAAGGGCCGATTTCACCATGTTACTAATCCACAATTAATTAATTGTAGTTTAACTTAAAAGACAGATATTTAATTGTATTTAATTCGTTTGCATTTCACTAAAATAATACCCATTTAAAATAAAGTCAACTAATTTAATTCCAAATTAAGTCATCACGGCCTTCGGAATCGTAGTAAAATCGTAATTCCGAAGGCGAATTTGACGTCAGTATAAACCGACATCTATCAAATGTTTGAATTAATCTCGTTTAAAATTATTTGTGACATATACATATTTATATTATTTGTTTCAATTTCAGAACTGTTTTTGTTACATTTCTCAAGACACAATTTCTTTTAATATTATAATACCCATAATCTTTTCAAGTAATGCATTAATGTTGTTTCCATACAATATCCTAAATATCTCGATGCTTTTCCTCTAGCTTATTGTTTAAATTTCGGAATAAGATGGTAGGGACCTACATTTCAAGCAGTACTGTAAAATAATGTAAGCGTTATTGTTATTTCAGTAATGTCATCGCCATTAACGGATTATTAAATTCTTTGCGCTGCGAAACTAACTTAATTTACATGAGATTGGAAACCATAAGTGAATTATAATAATTAAACACATTATTGGGTTGTTAATCAACCGCAAACAATATTAATTTCTATCCACATATGCTGTGTATACGTGATATGTGTTACAGTGTAGCAAGTGGGATTCAAATTCATTATAACATTTAATATTAGGGTAATTGTTTATGAACTACTTTCGTTATTCCGCATTGTTACATATTACATTTCCGTCGTTGTCACAGCTGTCATCATGTTCATATTTAGGAGCCCTATTCGTCACATTATTATAAAGAAAACGAACCAATGTCAGACATAGTAGGGAGTTTTGGCACCCTTCTACTCCGCAAAACGGTCAATGCTATGTTGACGTCAGTATTGACGTATGGTATTGTTCTTAAAGCTTCGGAAAGAATCGTAACTCATCGGTACACGTGTTCCTTTAACGCAAGGCTCTAATATACGATATTGCCCGCTCTGTTAAATATTTATCATGTCGTAGTTCGTATGATAGTCAATCAATCGCGCTGTAAGTTTCTAAATTTATAGCTAAATGACTAAGGAAAGCATAGAAAAAATTCGAAACGAAAATCTTTTTGAAAAGCGAGAAAAGAATATTAACTTCGATGTGACCTGTTCAGAACATACCAACTTTTTAAGTATAAATGTAAGGGGAGAACTTTTTTATTTTTCACTTTATATGGAGTCAAAGCGAAGGAAGTGTTGAGAAGGAATAGAAATTACTTTTAAAAGTGGTCGCTACTTAAAATCTTTACCGGTTTCCGAGTTATGGCGAGTTAAACAAAGAAGCGTTTTCGCTCTTCTACTTTGGCCTTCTTGTGATCTGTTCAGAATATACATTTACGCCTTCAAAAGTTGGTAAGGGACGAACGTTTTTGTTTTTAACTTTAGGTGGGGGTAAAAGCAAAAGAAGTGTTGAGAAAGAATTGAAATTGTTTTTAAAAGTGGTCGCTACTCAAAAATCTTTACAGGTTTTCGAGTTGCAGCGAGTTAATCCTCCTGCTGCCAAGGTTTATTACAACTTACTAATACCAAGGAGGGGGGGAATACAATTATCCCCATCAAAATCATATACCAATCTTCGTTAAGAATTTGGAATATTTAATAATTTATGTATTATTGACTGTAGATCTCCAGAAGATGTAAAAATATAAAATAATCGTCCTATTTTTTAAAATACAGAGTGGTTAGAAATTCCCATTTCACATTGCTGAAAACTTATACAAAAATTAAAAAAAAAAAAAAACTAGAAATGCATATAGAGTGTTGGTTGGGAGGCCGGAGGGAAAAAGACTTTTGGTGAGGCCGAGACGTAGATGGGAAGATAATATTAAAATGGATTTGAGGGGGTGGAATATGATGGTAGAGACTGGATTAATCCTGCTCAGGATAGGGACCAATGGCGGGCTTATGTGAGGGCGGCAATGAACCTCCGGGTTCTTTAAAAGTCAGTAAGTAAGTATATATGTTACTGGTGACACTGTAAGATAACATACCGGTATATAGTAAATTTAACCTTGTCTTACTTCCAATTCAAGACAAACTCCTCAAAGCTATATAGTTTTGACATAGTAGACAACACAGCTATAAACTATGAATGTCACAGTACTATAACATAAATTGGAAATCGTTTCTGTTATTTGTTGAAATTTAAATATTGGAATACAACCTATACAAACAAGAACATCTTCGAAAGATTTGTTTATAATAAAATATAATTGTAAAAAAATCTATAAACTTCTAAAAAGAAGTAAACAAAAATACGAATAAAATAAAATAAAATAAAATAAAATAAAATAAAATAAAATAAAATAAAATAAAATGTAGTTCTTTCCTGAAATTCAAACATTAGTACACCGCTTACAATGACCATCTCGTAAAAAAGGGTATATTAATATTTATTTCTAACAAAATCGCTTTTACTACAACCATAACACGCAGAAATAAAAAAAAATTGGAAATCAAAGGTCATGGTAATATAAATAACAATATGAATAATGACATAAATAACTCGAAAGAAAATAATTTGGAATCAGACAGACTCATAAAAGAAGAAAATTAAGCTAAAGACTCAATTCAATATCCTGAAATTTTCATGACATAGACTACCAAGTGGAGTATCAAGATAACCCAGATGAATAAAGCGAATTACTTCTTAAAGTAGAGGAATTATTTATGTTATTCTTATTTTAAAATGTTAGTAGAGATATAACAGAAAAATATAAGGAATTAAAAAAAAACATACGGGCAAAAATGGAAATAATAGTCAGAAATCATCAGTGGGGTAATCCCATTACCCCTCTTGGTAGCAGGAGGGTTAAACAAAGGAGAGTTGTCGCTTAACGGAGTATTGATGACTCAACCTTTTGTCTGTTGGAATCTCAAAGAAAAATTCTTTCCTTAGCTTTCTTATATTTCGGTCTGAATAATTTATCTATCGTAAGATATTCTGAATAGACGAATAACGTCCACAGTGGTAAATCTGAAACGAAATGCCATGTCTTAACACCAAATTAGGCCTACGGCAAATTTCTATCACATCCGCATTATCTGTCCAGAGATAGCCGATCCACTATTGAATTAACGTGAGGTGATTGGCTCTTTCATCAATGACGTCAACATAGCGTTAACTGTTTAGCATACAGCGTATTCCGAATCTCACCGAACCGGTGGACAACAATGACGTCACGCTGGAGCGAAATAGGAACAAAACTGCTGGAAGGATCGATGGCTGTCATGGCGACTGTATAAGTTGTTGTCTGTGCTACGCTAGCAAAATTTTTGCGAAATTTCCGTACTGCCATCTCGTTCAAAGAAAAGAGAGCATAAACAATTTGGGCCGTATTCATAGACATTCTTAGCGCGGGCTTCCGGTAGATGATCAGCGAACTAACGTTTTTCGTATTCATAAACCAGTGTTAGCGATATGGTATGATATGAATCCTGTACAAATAACCTAGTTAGCACGCTCGTAGCGCGGGCTAGCTAAATGTCTATGAATAGTACCCTTAATTTCTTGAACCGGTAGTAATAACTGGTCCGTTGACATGTTCGCTGATAAGCCATTAACATATTGTTTTTACGTTGTGCTCATTACAAACAATACAGCAGAACTAAAGCAGAACACACCGCCATGACACAACAGTGCACGATGTCATTCGTCTGCTAATTCCCGCCCTATACAAGAACCAATCAGATTCACTGATGGCGGCTGATGGAGACTGCCTCTGCAAGCTGATGGCACCGGTGCGACACCGGTTGAGCATCAGTGTCGCCATCGGTGAAATTCGGAACACCGTGATACCATCAGATTGCTCAGCGCTGAGATTCGGAATACGCTCATACCAGTAAGGTGCAAAAACTGTCTGTTATATTCAGAATGGAAGTAATTTCTGAACGTGTCTCGGAATTCGGTGCACTTCGCGACTGCTAAAGTTTCCTTATGTTATAATAAAGACCTGACTTCCTAGACATTGCAATAAAGGTACAAGCGTTTGCTGTTCTGTCCAAATTAAGTTCTAATTTATTTATTTATTTATTTATTTATTTATTTATTTATTTATTTTTTATTTATTTATTTATTTATTTATTTATTTTTGCTAATAATTGTAACATAAAATATAAAATATACAGAAAAACTTTAGCTCGCCCCTGAAGGAGCAGAACTCGTGCTCAGGGGCGGATTCCTGAATTGAAATTAATAATTATACAATACAATTTGTCTTATGGCTACTGTAAAATTATAGTATATAAATTTAAATTTACAATTTTTCAATTTTTATAAAATCCATACACAACTTTTTAAATTTAATACTAGAACTATTAGAATTGACAAGATTAGGTTATTTAAATATTAATTTGTTATTTATTCTTGGGCCTAAATTACTACTATGATTAAATACTGTAACAGTGTTGCATTTTGGTTCAAACAATCTTAAAGAATTCATACCTTTTGTTTCATAACTATGAGAATACAATTCAAAATTATTTCGATTTTCATGTATGAATTTTATTAATACAATATAATAAATTTGTCTTACGTTAAGTACATTAAAGTCTAGAAACAAATTTTGAGATGGAAAATCAATAGGTTTATGAAGACAAATTTTAATTATTTTCTTCTGTAATAAATAAAGTGGATTAAAATTGGATTTAAATGAGCTACCACATTCTATAATTCCATAAATAATTACCGATTGAATTAAAATTAAATATATTGTACGTAATAAACTTATTGACAAGTAATTCCTTAATAAAACAAGATAATATACTATTTTACGTAATTTATTACAAAGGTAATTAATGTGTTGGTTCCATTTTAAATGATTATCGAAAATTATGCCTAAATACTTAACTTCAGAGGACTCTTTAATATTACACTATATAAGACAACAATCAGAATTATGTAATTTAATACTTAATATAGATGTAGGAGGTTTGTTACATTTTTCAGATAATGAGAATGGAATAATTATGGTTTTATATTCGTTGATAGAAAGATAATTTGTGTCAAACCATTTTTTTATTAATTTAAGTCCATTATTTCAATTATTATATGCATCATACCAAGTTTTCCACCAAAAAGTAAAACTGTGTCATCTGCATAAGAATAGTGAAGACCATTGTATTGTTGTAAGTCAATTTTTAATAAGTCATTAATATATATTAAAATAGAATAGGGCCCTAGGACTGTGCCTTGGGGAACACCTATATTAATATTAATAATTAGAAGTTTACTTGAATAATTGTCAATTTTCGTTATTTAAATTCTCTCTGCAATTACTTCCTGTGTCCCTACTGCGTATTATGTAACAAACTGAGATAATATTATACCGGAAGAACATTCGTAGTAATATCTCCACAAACAGATTAAAGTCAGCGATTTAAACTGTAAGTCCAAGCACAGCAGGTGCATAAACTTGTGTTTGGACTTCCGTTTATTGTGTTCTTCATTGCTAGCTCCTCAGAAGTTATTCCAGTTACTCGCGTTCTGCAATAGCCCTAATAAATAACCCGACTTACTAAACTTCTCGACGCAGCTTGGTCACAGAATGCAAGTTGTGATTTCGAGAAATGAGCTGAATAGCGCTATTTGAACCGAGGTAACCACTGCTGCAGCCGTAATCTTTAGGTGCAAAGTATCAAGAAAGCGGTTTCCTTGATACTACCATGAACTCTGTTCATACTGTGTAGATAAGCGTAATGTACCTTCAGTTAGCACGTAACTGCATTTCCGTTTCCTGGAAGCTGCTGGAAAGTCACTGGAAGCTTTCCAGAACGCCTTGATATTTGCAGGAAATTACCTCACAAGCAAACATCCTGATGGTGGGGCAAATAAAAAAGTAACATTTTTTTCTTCCACAGTATTAACAATGTCAAAAGTAGTGCTTATACAAATTTTGGCCACTCGACCGCAATTACGAGGGCCGTAAAAAATAAGTTCACCAGGGACCGTTAACAGAAAGAAAACACAATTTCATAGGAAAAAATTATTTGAACAGACACAGCAATTCTTGAGCTATTTTTCAACATATTCCCCACCAGAACTGAGACATCTGTTACATCATGCGATCGACAGAGAGGCGCAGACGGCTGTCAAACGCTGGTTTCGACCCCAGGCGGTTGACATCTACTATACAAGGATACAAAAATTGACCCCCTGGTATGATAAATGTCTCAATTCGAGTGGGGGATATGTTGACAAATAGCGAACAATTGCTGTATCTGTTTCAATAAATCTTTCATGCAATTGTGTTTTTTTCTGTAAACGGCCCAGGGAAAATCTCTTTCTGGACGGAGTCGTAATTGCGGTCGAGTGGCCAAAATTTGTATAAACACTTTTTTGACATTAATATGGTGGAAGGAAAAAATTAAAATTTTTTATCTGCCCCCCATCAGAATGTTTGCTTGTCAGATGTAAAAAAAAAAATACTTTATTTAAGGAGATGCGCTACTGAAAATAGTCGAATTTTAACTAATTTATTCCTTTTTCTTTATTTTCGCGCTAAAAATATACGGTTTCATGAGGAATATTTTCGTGAAAATGTTATGGCATAATATCAGTATATTAATTCTACAAATTAATTTGGTTGTAAGTTGTGTTAATGCAAGAGTTATGTGTAACCAAAACTGTAAATTTAATTATCTCAAAAATAAATGTTGTACGTTTTCGGCGACAAATATTCATTTTATTTCTCAGTGGTTAAAGCTAGAATGATGAAACTTGACATATTTCTTCATTAATATCTCTGTTGTGAAATGGAGCATTTGAGTGGCGATATTCAGCATAGTTTTACTGCTACAGAATTATACGTAAAGAAGTTATTTTATTAGTATTTGAACATAGAAAATATTACATAACTTACATTTTATTACAAATGAACAAATGCTCCATTGTACAACATGCAGTGTTACCTTTAAAGAAAAATTAGATTAAAAATGTATGTATTTTTTTTTTTTTTAGAAATAGGATTTTCACTTTAAAATAATAAAAATAAATAACACAAAAATGAGTTTAATTTGTTTAAGTGTTTGTGAGAAAATACTGAAATTTGCAATGTGTTATTATGATATTAATATGCATATTCAGTAAAAATTTCAACTCTCTAGCTGAAAAATTGTAGATATTAGAGATTTCATTAGCGCATCGCCTTAAGAATACTAAGCTCTCTTTTAGACAAAAAAGGCAGCTTACCTGTAGTTTGGTATTGCGATTCCGAAAACATATGTTGACTGCAAGTAGAGGACGGAGTTAATGGGCAGAAAATTGCGTCGTTTTTCTTGCTATGAATGCAAAAGAAAATGGGAGACTATAGCATTTGTCATATTCTCAGAACATTATGAATAGGTTACAGTGGAACATTTACTTCTTCTTTAATTTAGATTCTACGTAAAGAGTGAAAGGAAGCTTGTTACTTTACTTTTCATAATATAAGAGTTTTTGAAGTGACAGAATAGAAAATCCAGTGAGATTTCGTTCATTCCTGTAGATTTTTCTTTAATAAGTTATCTTAAATTAGTGTGTTAGTACGATACCTTAATGTAAAGTATATATATTTTTAGTTGGTTATTTAACGACGGTGTATCAACTACTAGGTTATTTAGTGTCGATGGGATTGGTGATATTGAGATGGTATTTGGCGAGATGAGGCCTAGAATTCGCTATAGATTACCTGACATTCGCCTTACAATTGGGGGGAAACCTCGGAAAAAAGACAACTAGGTAATCAGCTCAAGCGGAAATCGAACCCACTCCCAAGCGCAACTTTAAATCGGCAAGCAAGCGCCTGATCCGGCTGAGCCACGCCGGTGGCCAAAAAGTTCTTGATTTAACATATTTCACAATGTAATAATAATAATAATAATAATAATAATAATAATAATAATAATAATAATAATAATAATAATGTTTACATCAGCTTCTTATCTATGCGGATGGCTTGAATATGTTAGGAGAAAATCCACAAACCATTAGGGAAAACGCGGAAATTCTAGTTGAAGCAAGTAAAGCGATAGGGTTGGAAGTAAATCCCGAAATGACAAAGTATATGATTATGTCTCGTGACCAGAATATTGTATGAAATGGAAATATAAAAATTGGAGATTTATCCTTCGAAGAGGTGGAAAAATTCAAATATCTTGAAGCAACAGTAACAAATATAAATGACACTCGAGAGGAAATTAAACGCAGAATAAATATGGGAAATGCCTGTTATTATTCGATTGAGAACCTTTTGTCATCTAGTCTCCAGTCAAAAATTCTGAAAGTTAGAATTTATAAAACAGTTATATTATCGGTTGTTCTGTATGGTTGTGAAACTTGGACTCTCACTTTGAGAGAGGAACAGAGATTAAGGGTGTTTGAGAATAAGGTTGTTAGGAAAATATTTGGGACTAAGAGGGATGAAGTTACAGGAGAATGGAGAAAGTTACACAACGCAGAGCTGCACGCATTGTATACTTCACTTGACATAATTAGGAACATAAAATTCAGACGTTTGAGATGGGCAGGACATGTAGCACGTATGGGCGAATCCAGAAATGCATATAGAGTGTTAATTGGGAGGCCGGCGGGAAAAAGACCTTTGGGGAGGCCGAGACGTAGATGGGAAGATAATATTAAAATGGATTTGAGGAAGGTGGGATATGGTGGTAGAGACTGGATTAATCTTGCTCAGGATAGGGACCAATGGCGGGCTTATGTGAGGGCGACAGTGAACCTCCGGGTTCCTTAAAAGCCAGGAAGTAAATAATAATAATAATAATAATAATAATAATAATAATAATAATAATAATAATAAAAATAACAATAATAATAACAACAATAACAATAACAACAATAACAATAACAACAAAACAGCTAAATCCGCTTGACTTTCCCCAGCGACTTCATTCCTTAAATGTGATGATTGCGTTTGTTTTTCATTTAGAAATTCATCCATACGTGGATTCTCTTTAGAATAACACAAAAGCAAACTGTTTTTAGCGATAATGAAGTGTGATATACTCGGTCAGTTTTCATTGTTTACTGCTATTACGTGGATCGTGTACTGAAACTTCTCGAGTACCCTGTACTTTCGCTCATAACTTTTACCTAATAAATTATGTGGCTTCTTCAACGTATGGAAGGTTTCTTGCGTACGTAGCTTCTCGGTAATAGTATGAAAATATCCACGTCCAAAGTTTCTTCTCACTGGATATCGCTGAGCTACAAGTTGGGCAACTCTTTGATTTCTAAGGTATTCCGTAAGGCCTACACTAATACCAAGTTCGTTAATTCCTTGTCCCTATTAACTTGCCTCTCCATTACATTTAAGTCCATGTTCTTATATTATTATATTCTTTAAGTGCAAATGCCATGTTTCAGATGGAAAAAAAAAAGAGATAGGCACTTAAGGCAATATTCTGAGCTTAATTACGATAAAGCCTGTAAAGCTGGGTGTTTAAATTTTGATTCCAGATGTTTGCTAATAATATTACCTACTTTCTTCTCCAATCAAGAAATTCACATTGATTATTATTATTATTATTATTATTATTATTATTATTATTATTATTATTATTATTATGGATAGAGAAGAGTGACATTGTATTCTTTACCTGACATATTTAGGAGCATTAAATCCAGACGTTTGAAATGGGCAGGGCATGTAGCACGTATGGGAGAATCCCGAAATGCATATACAGTGTTAGTTGGGAGACCGGAGGAAAAAAGACCTTTGGGGAGGTCGAGACGTAGATGGGAAGATAATATTAAAATGGCTTTGAGGGAGATGGGATATGATGATAGAGACTGGATTAATCTTGCTCAGGATAGGGACCGATGGCGGGCTTATGTGAGGACGGCAATCAAATACCGGGTTCCTTAAAAGCCATAAGTAAATAAGTAAAGAATATGCTCTCTTTTATTTGTTCGAAAATTTAGAAATATGGTTATTTATAAATTTTAGAAAATAATTTTATGGGGTATCATTTTATGCACACCTGCTGTAATTCTTTTTTCTTTCTTTTGTAAAACGAATATATGTCTAGCTCCACAATACTAATTCTTATTTTATTACAGAATTAAGGTATTTAATGTTTATCTTTTTAAGTATGTTTACATAACCAGTATAATGGAATAATCTTAATACAAAATGCTCAAATTCAATTTAGGTGAAATATATTCTATGTGAGTTTTCCAGTTTAAGTGATTATACAATTCCAAAAAAGAAGTTTCGTGACTCCTTTTAGTTTATCATAAATTTCACTTCAGCAGGCCTAACACAGTGATTTCTGGAAATTTGAAAATACTCATTGCTTAGTTATGTTAGGTTAGTGCGGTCTGTTGTTTCGGGGGTGAACGGAGGTATGCCAGTGGGTTTACGGTCCAGAGAATGGAGTATAGTAAAATGTTAACCTCTACATTATCGATTACATAGGTGTCGATGGAGCACAGCTCTACTGGTAGGACAATAGTAGAATTAGAAACTTTATGCTATATTTAAATTAAATTTCTTGGGGCTCATAATTTGGATAAGCAGTCAATTCTTTGTATATCACTGCTTCTGAAAGTTTCGACCTGAAATGGAGGATTCTGTTGTCTGTTTTATACAGAGTGGGGCATGGGAACCAAGTGTTTTTGGAATGACTTGTACTCGGTCATTATGAAAGGGAGAGACGTGCGGCATGTGACAGTCCATTCCGTGGCTCATAGCATTTCACCTGCAGTCGGCATCATGGAGCAGTGGACGCATGTTTGCTTATGATTGTTTTGTTAGAAATGGCGAGTCGGTGACCTCGATACGGCGTGTGTTTTGCCACAGATACAATATTAAACTCAATGATTCTGTTCCCGTGCGTGACACAATCTTATGTTGGGTTAAAAAAATCTAAAAAAAAAAAAAGGCGCAATACTGAAGAATAAATCGCCCGGCCCCCAACACAGAGTGCGTACTGCAGAAAATTTTCAGTCAGATAAGCGATACTGCGCAGCCCAGGCCGCTCTGCTCGAAGACATTCAGCTGCTCTTGGAATCAGCAATCGTACGGTAAGACGGATTTTGTATGGCTATTTACATTTACACCCATACAAGATGGGTGGTTTCAGCAAGATGGGACCACGGCGCATATCTCCAGAGCGTCAATGGCAGTTCTTTGCCTCCTGTTTTCCAATCGTCTCATTTCGAGATTTGGTGATGTTCCATGGCTCCCTCGGTCCCCTGACCTGTCCACGTGATTTTTTTCTATGTGGGTACCTAAAGGCACGTATTTACGAGGATAAGCCCCGAATATTAGATTAATTAAAGGACACAGTACCTCAGCACATCACCCAAATCAACAGAGATCCCCTGGAAGGAATAGAGGTGAATTTTCGTCAGCGACTTAAACAATGCGTCAACACAGAAGGACATCACATGCCAGATGTAATATTCCGCTCATAATTGAAATGGTATGTTCTCGCAAATGTTGTTCTACCAATAAAATGTGTTGAAAACAAAAACTAACTGTTTTATGATTATTTTGAAAACACTATGCCCCACCCTCACCCTGTATATGTAACAATTGAAAGACAGTCAGTTGTATCGACTAAACTTGCTATGTAAACCGGAATACTGAGCGGTATAATGAAAGATTCTGAAAATAGAGTTCGATGAAATGTTATATAATCATCCGGAAGTGCGCACCCATTTCTGAGATTTTCGACCTGATGTGGAAGGTTCTATTGTCAGCTTATAATCTAACAACAATGAAAAGACACCCAGTTGTATCTATTACACTTGCCATATAGACCGGAATACTAAGTGATATAATGAAAGATTCTGGGAACTAGAGATCGATAAAATGCGATATAATCGACCGGAAGTGCGCATTCGCGAAGGAGAAAGCCGCAAGGCAAGAGCCTCTCTTCATGTCTGAGTCAATTTGTCTTATGTCGCATCGTTTTCCTCTCTGAAGAAATTGCGACCACCTACTTGTTGCTGCTTTTCTGGAAGTTAATTGCGAAGATACATCAGTACGTGGAGGCTCTAGTGGTGAAACAAAAAAGTATCTGAAATACTCAACGACTTCTTTTCCGTATGTATAGGGTCACTCACCCAAGACTCTGTGTTGACGTTTCAAACTGCCTTTGTTCCTTTCTCTACTTCGCCCACATTTTAAGTTTTGTGGTATGCCTAGAATGTGGTAGACAATATTAATAGCCTACATTGAAAATGTTGCTTATATCTTACTCTAGCAAAAAATGTTTAAACTATTGTATATCCGAATACGAATAGTAATATTTATTTTCCGGTATTTGAAGGTTTTCATATTACTTTTGTCTCAAAATCGTATTTTTTTTTTTAGAAATTTCTAGAAAATATTAAAACTGCACTTCAATTCGTAATCCCTTAAACTAAAAGCCCTTTTCTCTAACACAGTTTTATGAATAAATATTTTTCATCACTACTACTCTCTCTTGATGACCAGATTAATTTATCATCACAGATTTTTCTGTTCTTGTTGTTTAGTCAACTGTCCGAAGACATGTCCGAGTCTCATAAGTGGCGTCAATAAGACTTCACCCACGAGGAAAATAAGCCAGGATACAATACAATAGAGTGGCCAGTTCCTTTCTCCTTCCATTGCGTACATTGCTGACTAGAGAAACTACATTTTTTCACATGCACTTCTCAAGAAAAGTTGATGACAATGTGATGCATATGAGCCTACTACAATGATGCAACAACAGAAAATGAAGTGAGAAAATGAAATTCGGAATTACGCAATCCTAATAGAAAACAACAGGAAAGTCCCTTTTTGATACAAGAGAGCATGTGTTGGTATGTGACTATGGTTAACGTAATCATATATGCTTGATGAAAGTACAGTTCGAAGTGCATTTTAGATTCCTAAAACTATAAAATTGAAATTAATTTAAAATACATGTTGATTGTTATGAATATTAACAAAAGGATAAAAAAATCCCTACAATTTGACCAATTTTACAAAAAAAATCTCTCAATCCCTACCGGTGTTAAAATATCCCTATGATAGGGATTTTACTCTACATTTGGCAACACTGCTATCTTCTCCGCCGTCAGAATTAGCACAAATTCATTACTATCATTATTACCAACATCACAAACTTCAGTATGACGCTATCAGAACGCATTATGTAAATACAACTTGTGTATAATGATGACATAATAAAATTAAATAGGAAGATAAAAACAGGACATGAATTTTACATTTTAATGTTGTAAATATTTGATCAGTATTGTTTGTCGTAATATTAATTGAAATCTGATTATTACGTTAGAGATTGATTGCGATTTTGTGTGACTGTTTCGTAACTTCCTGGAATATCCATTTAGTGAAATGTTACACCATGTTATACAGTTTTTAATAATGCTCTCACAGTTTGTTTGGGAAAATTCAATAGACGTAATGCAAAAATAAATTACGTGTATGATTGCTCGAATATCATACGATTCCAATGCATAAACATGTACACTATCAGCTTTTAGTTCCAGATTACTTTTCCAATTGCGTCATGTTAGTCCTTTCTAAACAATCACTCACGAATCCAATTTACGGCGGACAATATTATATCCAATAGCTGTAGTTGCTTCTATACACGCACTTGCACATCTTTAGACATTGCCTGTATATTGCCACCATTCAGTGATGCCAGAAAATAACGAGTCCGTTCTTAGTGAAGTTCATCTATCATATCATGGTAAACATTGGATAGTTTATCGTGTTTCTAATAGATTATTTAACGACACTATATCAAATGCATGGCTATAATTGCTCTACCTTGACAGAATCCTCGCAAGTAAAATACTTCAGTGTTGTCATTGATCAACATTTAAGATGGAATAAACATGTAACAAATTTATGTAATAGGTTACGGAAAACAATTCACAACTTTGTAACCCTTCGTGCATATATGCCTATCTATGTTCTCCGTGTTGTTTATCTAGCCTTGTTTCAATCAGTCATTCAATACGGAATAATAGGATGGGGTGGAATGACAAAGACTATCTTAACTCCATTAATATTACTACAAAAACGTATCATCAAAATTTGTCTGCATAAAGCATTTGATTATCCGACACAATTTATTTATTCTGAATTCCAAGTATTAAAAATTGAGCAAATTAATAAACATACATTACTAACTTATTTTCACAAAACTCGAATGAATTTTATAACTGAAAAAAATATACATAACACCAGAAGAAATGTCCCAACTCTTTTGGCAGAACCTAAATGCCACACTACAGCTGGATTAAGACACAGTAGGAATTATGGACTAAGACTATACAATTCAGTATTGAAAAATAATCCAGACCTAAGCAATTTACACATTCTTAAGTTTAAAAATAAAGTGAAAATGTTTGTATGATATTTGATAAATTTTATTATTATTATTTTTTTAAGTGTTACTAGCATTATATGGTACTAATTTTGATTGTATTTATCTGATGCATGTAACTTATAAGATAAAACATTGTAAGAAATATAAATTAGATCATTTCTTTAATTAATAACAATGTATATCTCCAATAAATGATTCCTTAGCATCGCCACAGATACACTTGATTGTACTTGTCTCTATATCTTGTCACTATAAAGTTCTTGAAATTTATATTTTCTCCGCCATTCATAAAATATTTTGATATGATACCTCTTGCACAAAAGGGGAGATCTATAACTGAAACGTGATTAATATATTTCAGTATTATTTGTATTTATCCTGGTAATAATGAACAGTTTGACTCGTAGACATTTTGTTTTTGCAGCATTAACTTCCCATGATTGTACGAGAAGTTTCGAAGAGAACGGCAGTTACATAGACATTCGGCTCCCCCCTACTACCATTAATGCACAACACAATGTCAATATGGCGGTTGCTGTCGTCTGCGATACAACGAACTTTTCTGTTGATTTTCGAGTTCGTCATTTTTTCCGGTTATTATATGCTTATTTAAGTTGTGTTAACTCTCGCTAGTGGTTTTATATTTTATTTTATCTGTCTTAGTATTTATTTTATTATTGTAAATATTTTTGTTTTATCACTGTTATTATTATTATTATTATTATTATTATTATTAATGAATTATTTTATATTACAATCTTTGTATCATTTCTGTCACGATTATTCTATTATTATTATTATTATTATTATTATTATTATTATTATTATTATTATTATTGTTGTTGTTACTAATATTTATATCATCAGCATTATTAGTTGAACCCTGTAAAATTTATGTAGACTACTGGACTGTCCCCGAGCACGAGCATATGCTCATTTCGGGTATCTATTCATATGTATTCAATTCGTATGTAAATTGTAAATAAATTTGAATTTGAATTTATCGTCACTAGAATTAATTATAGTGAGATGGTATTTTGTAGACATGAAAAGTTTCATGGTCTGCCATCCAACTTTATATTTTGTTACCTTGAAAGTTTTAAAATAAAAGTCATTAAACAAAATGGAAATACTCAACAGAAACTCGTTTTAATAATGAATATTAGGAAACGTTGTTCAATTGTTTTTCTGTAAAAGAAGTTTACGTAATATTTGTAGACTTGGAAAAAGAAGCAGCTTTTGACAGCATCGATTGATAAACTTAAGGGAATCCTGAAGAAAATTGGTGTGAATTGGAAAGAGAGGAAGCTATTATGCAACCTTTAGGCCAGACGTCTCCAAAAGCGTACTCGCGAGTAAGCCCCTGAACGGAACCGAAGTCAGTATGTATTGAGCCCGCTCCGCCTCACCATCCCCACCTGTAGTGTACTCAATGTTTATACGCAAACGAAGAGCAGTGGCGGACTGTCATTATCATTGTGTTGGTCGGAGTGTTCGACCGTTTCACAATGTCTTCTCTTCATGACCGTAGTACATTCAAGGATGAAAGGGAAGAGAAATATATATATATATATATATATATATATATATATATATATATATATATATATATATAGTGTTAGTGGGGAGAATATGAAATGTTTATTTTGTTCGAAAATTCTTAAGGGCGGGGCAAGTTAAAATTGAACATGCGACGACACTACTCGACTCTTCACAAAGACTATCATACAATAAAATAACAGGTATGCTGGACTGTAAAAAGAATTTATTTTGGGACGTCTGTATAACTGTTGGTTATACATAATAATCAGTATATTACAATACGTTTACACTCAGTTTCGCATGATATACTTATAGTTTCTCGTTTTATTTTAAGTAAAATACAAATATTTTGATAAATTTGAAACAAGAAAATACAAACACAAATGACACACGTATCCTCAGTCTTAAACAAAAAAACTTCTTGCTAGCTATGTTCTAACTTGGAATATTGAAAAATCAATGAAGCTCTTTACAGAATGAGCATTTGTAAAATCGTGCATACAGGACGTTACTAAATACTGTGTCCAGAACAAAGTCACAAGTTTAAGAAAATTAAATTGTTTCCAAACACAGTTCAGAGAAGGATTTTCAAGATTGCGAATGTAATTGAATCTGAAGTCGAAACAACAATTAACTAGTTTGTAGCTTACTCACTTGCATTGGACCAAAGCACATATAGAAATGACAAAGCTCACCTAGCCAATTTCATCCGAGGAATTAATGAACATTTTACTTTGTCTGAATATCTTCTAGATGTAATTACTCTGGAGGAAAATACAACTGGAGAAGATGCTTTTCAAGTACTGAAAGACACCATAGAACAGAAAGGTTGAATTTGCAACGGCTTGTGTCAATAGCAACAGATGGGGCTCCAGCCATGACTGGTAACCGGACAGGATTGGTGGGCAGGCTAAACAAATGGTTGAATGATAAGGGAGTGCCTGTAAAGGTAACATATTTGCATTGTTTAATTCAGCAGGAAGCACTGTGGAGTAAAGTTGTAAATATGAAATAGATTATGGATGTCGTCGTACGATCGGTTAACACAATAAATGGTTCCTTCCTAAAATATCGCAAATTTCGTAAGCTGTTAGAGCAATTAGGCCTAAGAGAAGAATATGAAGATAAGGTAAGATTTTTATGCATATATGCTTTATTGTATATATTGTTTCAGTATATCTACATTGTTCATTGAAACTAATTGTTCCCTTTAATTTACAAGGGAAGAACATTCAGGAGCTGGAAGATGAACTGTTTGTTACTGATTTAACATTCCTTGTTGGTATTTCGGAAAATTTCAACAATTTGAATTGTCATCTGCAAGGACACAATCAGAATATAAGCGACATGTACAGTCGTGTTACATGGTTTGTGGCAATGCTAGATGTTTGGAAAGTGAAGCTTATGCGAAATGAATTATTCTATTTTCCATGTTTGCATTCGCTCACGAATATTTCCCAATCAAAAGTATAAGCTTCATAATATGTCAAAATAATATACAAACGTATGATATTTCTTATCCTTTTGATGTTATTATTTGTAAACATAAGCAGATCGTTGCCGCAATCCCCCACTGAGCGCTCCCATCTGTTGAGGTACGAGTCTCTCCCCCTCCTAGCACACTGTGTTCGGCGGGCAGCATCGAGAGCACGAATGACTATAAGCTTTTTGGAGACCTCTGATTTAGGCTATATGAACCAACGAGTCAAATTCGGGATAGGAAAAGAAATTTCAAAGGGAAATGAAATAAAGAGAAAAGTTTTCAGAACATAAGAGGGGTGATAGTAGGAGAAAGAAGAATAAAATGCATAAGAATTGCTGATGTTATGTCGTTGTAGGCAGAAGAGGTGATAATACTAAGGGTATGAAACACGAATTAAATAAGAGCTAGGAACAGTGTGGGATGAAGATAAATGCAAAGAAGACGAAGACTATGGTTATGGGAAGAAAAGTAAAGAAGGTAAACGCGCGAATTCGAAATGTAGTAGAACAAGTGGACCGGTTCAAATACTTGTGGTGTACTATAACATGAGCTGCTACTAGGAAGTCGAGAAGAGGATAGCAATGGCAAAGAAAGTTTTTAATAGAAAAAGGAGCATCTTCTGCCGATCTCTGGAAAAAGAACTAAGGAAGAGACTAGTGAAGTGTTTTGTGTGGAGTGTGGCATTGTATAGAGCAAAAACATGGAGATTACCACGAAGTGAAGATAAGAGACTGGAAGCATTTGAAATGTGGATATGGAGAAGGTGGAGCGTGTGAAACGGACAGACAGAATAAGAAATGAAGCTGTGTTGAGAAGAGTAGGTGAACAAAGAACGATGCTGAAACTGATCATATACAAAAACGGAGAAAACAAGGGTTACAATTGAATACCATAATTTAATTAAACTTATTGCAAGTAATATAAAATATGCACATTAAAACTAAATGATATGCCAATCTTCATTAAACTAGAATTAGAAGAGCGGACATCGTGGCTCTAGACAAGACTAATAGTAAAGGTTTCATACTGGACCCAACTGTTAGATTTGAAATGATTCAGACCCAACCATCTGCGGTCAACAAAGAGAAACAACATATTTATGAGCCTACTATTCCATATTTTCGAGAAAAATATCAGATGGAAAGCACCTGGGAAGTACATGGTTTAATGATCGGAGCGAGGGGCACCATCCAAAGGTCAACTGTAAACACTATCAAAACATCTGGAATCCATGATATCATTCCAAAAATAATTACTTCTAGCTTTAAAGGGTCTGTGGCAATTCTGAAAAATCATTTATATGGACTATCATAATCCCCTCCCCTTTCTATCCGTTAGTGTGTGATTGTTACAATATATGTACAAATTTATTAATTCTTAAGCTCTAAGTTCACATTTCAATTTGACTCATATATTTACTGTAATCGTTATTATTCTTATATGTGTATTACTCTTGTGTTTTTGGCAACCCAGGATGCCTGGGCAGACTATTTGTTGGAAATAAATTATATATAACTATAATCCTTGCTTTCTCCGTTTTTAATAAATGGCGCTTGGCCCACTCTGTCTCTGAACTTTTTATTATCTAAATATTCTGGTAAAGGTAGTTGATAGCCGTCCCAACCAGGGTTTAATAATCGGCCTCCTAATCAATTCTGAATGAATATTTATATTTAATTCAGTTTTTTTAATAGAAACCCTAGTTAGGTACACTATCATTGAGAAATTTATTGAAAATGTAACAAACAATTTAGGCTACAAGACAAATTACATTTTATAAAGAATATAAGTGATGATTAATTATGCTAATCCATGTCTTCAGTGCAGTGGAGGATATCATGTCCAGGGTGTTGTCAGGAACTTTTAATTTTCGGAAGACTTCTAAGAACTCCCGTGGGATTGTGCCTCTAGCCCCAATCATAATTCCTATAACGCCCCATGTCTTGCTGTTATATTTGGTCCCCAAATCGCTGCATCATGGCAGATAATAGTAATATGCGTTACAAGAGCGGTATGTTGAAGTTTTCATGTTCGAGGAAAAGTTTGAAAAAGCGAAACGTAGTTGAGTTTTTTTAATTTCCGAGAATTGAAAGAAAACATACCGCTCGTGTATCGTACATTATTTTGTGCGAAGGTCGTTTATTACATACCTGAAAGAGGAATTTCTAATTAGTTGCAATGAAATCTCCATCTTGGTTTCTGTTCAATGACGGCAAATTTGGAAAACAAAAATATCTTCAACATTGTTGCTTTAAAACGTTTTCTGTGTTTACTATACTCCAGCAGGCCGTGATATACGTCTGTCTTTTTTTCCCCCAGTCTATGATGAGTCTGGAATCTTGTTGATTTTTTCACGGCTTCCTTAATGTTACTTGCATCACGAATGCAGTAACTTTAGTGGAGTTGTAAAGTTTACTTAATTTTTGCAAATATTTAAAAACAATAATTAACAGTGCAATTTAGGTGAAATTGCAGTCGTAAGTTTCCAATTTATAATTATTACTATATTGAACGTCTCTAAAAATATTATGTTAAAAGCCTAAAGCAGTAAAATCAATATGTCACTTAAGCGGGAAGAAGAGAAAAATTGTTGTGTGTGTTAGGTTGGGAATACTGAATGTGGAATTTTAGACTTTCCGCGGATTGGTTTTGTGCGGAAACCAAGCAAATACGCACGATCTCGCACAAAATTAATATTTGGTTCCTAGGCAAGCGAGTGTAGATTCCAAGCATTAATTTTACTGTACTGAATGAAATAATTACGTACATGACCTGCTGCGAAGTACGAGTAAAATACTTTTAATACGGTATGTTTGAAAATATTACATTTATGAGCTTTACACATACATTTGGAATACGCTACCTTTCTTGCCGAGATCATTACATTCAGGTAAACGTGCTGCAAGAGAACGAAGAGTGAGGTAGTAAATTTTTCCCCCCCAATAACGTGATGGGAATAAGGAAAAAATTGTAATTCTTTGAAAATAACAGCAAAAAAAAAACCATTTACGTCATCTTATTATGTCATTCATGCAGAATGAAAAATAAAATAATCTGTTGTCGCTTATGCTGTGTGAGCCAGCATTGTTGCCGACACAATGGAGTTATAAAATAAAGTAATGAAACGTGCATAGACAGTATAAGCTTTATTTAGTACATAAAGTTTCATTTAATGTGTCACCAAAGATCTGGAATGGCTCGTTAGAAGTTGAACATGAAAGCAGACTATGAAAACCACTTTTATACTATTTTACAAACGTGCAGTATCTACGAAAAATATTATCCCATTAATAGAAACTTAAAAGCCTTTTATTAGGATTTCAAAGAAATTTAGTGCATTCTGGTTCTGTAATACTAGTTGAAGTTTCCGTTATAAACAGAAAATGTTTTTATCCCCTTATAGACATTACGTATATACCTCAAGCTTTTAGTATAATACAATATGCGGCAAAACAAACGACACTGAAATGTTATTTAATTGCGTTGGTACAATATGTGTTCAAAATGTGTACCATCACGTGCCACATTGTTCATAACGTTTCTCAAGATTAATATATTTGTCTAATAATACTGTCTTAACATTAAATAGGTTACTTGCAATAACTTTTGTACATATTTATTTTTCGTGAAAGTAATATACAGGATGTTTCCGAGGTGGTGTTACAAACTTTCAGGGATGATGGCGAAGGGCACATGTATAAATTTGAGATAAGGAACCATGGTCCGGAAATGACTGAGTCGAAAGTTATAAGCAAAAATAGTTGTGTGGAAATGGAATTGTAATTTGGCACCACGTGCCCTTCTTTCCTTAACTTTTGGAACAGTTGTGGAAAAATGATATGGGCCGGATGTCTCCTACGTGGATACTTGTACGATACAATCTGTGAGCTTGTCTACTGTTCCCATTGACTCATCCGTATTCGAAAATCGGGTCTGCTTTGACAAAGAAATGCAAAATGAATGCCCCATTTATCTTGGCCATTAATTTACACAAAACGAAAGACGACTGACGTCCATACACGTCGAGTGTTGTGTGTTTGCTGTCTTAACATGTAAACAAACCACAACAACTGTCGACGCCACAATCCACGTACAGTGGCCTGCACGTTCTCCGGACCTGTCGCCACTCGACTTCTTCGTGTGTGGAACTGTAAAGGGCAGTATGTACTAGAACATTCTGACAACACCAGACGACATGCAGCAACGCAGTGTCCATTCAGCCAGCAACATGCCGGGCAGTCATACGGTCTTTCGAGGAACGCCTTCTAATGGTGCATTAATGTGAATGGTCACCATTTGGAACATTCTGTGACTCTCAAAGCATAACATTATCACATAGGAACTATGTTTTGTTTCGTTTTGTTGTTGTTATTGATTAGGATGATGACATTTGGTACATTTTTGAACTCGTCTTAATGTCTGTAATCATTGTAACATGATTAAAGTATGTAGTGCTATTTGAAAAATTGATGTCGTCACGTGTATCTTGTACCATAATGTAGTTACATGCACCAAATCACCGCACTCATGTTAGCCCCTCGTTCTGACATAACGCTCAAAAACAAAAATTCCAGTACCTATCCGAACAAAGTAGTAATATACGTTACAAGAGCGGTATGTTGACGTTTTCATGGTCGAGGAAAAGATTGAAAAAGCGAAACGTAGTTGAGCTTTTTTAATTTCCGAGAACATGAAAACAAACATACCGCTCGTGTATCGTACATTATTTTGTGCGAAGATAGTTTATTACATACCTGAAAGACGAATTTCTAATTAGTTGCAATGAAATCTCCCTCTTGGTTTCTGTTCAATGACGGCAACTTCGGAAAACCAAAATATCTTTCTTCAACATTATTGCTATAAAATGTTTTCTGTATTTACTATACTCCAGCAGGCCGTGATATACGTCTGTCTTGTTTTCCCCCCTGTCTATAAATGCGAACTTAAAACAAACGGTAAGGTTATGTAATGATTTATTTTTCATTTTAATATTTTAACAATATTATTTATATAACATATTGCAGTAATAACATCCGCATCTGGAATCTTTTTTTTTTTTTTTCACGGCTTCCTTAATGTTACTTGTATCAGGAATGCAATAAGTTTCGTGGAGTAGTAGACTTTACTTAATTTTTGCAAATATTTAAAAACAATAATTAACAGTGCAATTTAGGTGAAATTGCAGTGGTAAGTTTCCAATTTATAATTATTACTATGTTAAACCTCTCTAAAAATAATATGTTAAAAGCCTAAAGCAGTAAAATGAATGTCGCGCTTAAGCGGTAAGAAGAAGGAAATTGTTATGTGTGTTACGTTGGGAATACTGAATTTGTTATTTCACACATACCGCGTATTGGTTCTATGCGGAAAACAAGCAAATACGCACGATCTCGCACAAAAGTTATAATAGGTGCACAAGATAAATGGGACACCCTGTATATGATATATGATTTTTTATTTTATTTTATTGGGTTACTTTACGACGCTGTATCAACATCTAAGTTATTTAGCGTCTGAATGAAATGAAGGTGATAATGCCGGTGAAATGAGTCCGGGGTCCAGCACCGAAAGTTACCCAGCATTTGCTCGTACTGGGTTGAGGGAAAACCCCGAAAAAAACCTCAACCAGGTAACTTGCCCCAACCGGGATTCGAATCCGGGCCAACTGGTTTCGAGGCCAGACGCGCTGATCGTTACTCCAAAGGAGTGATATCTGATATATGGTATGATATGATATGATATGATATGATATGATATGATATGATATGATATGATAGGGTGTGGAATATATGATAATGATTGTTGACATTCTTATACCCAAGGACAGGTCTTTTATTGTTGCAAACTTAACATTCTCCAATCTTGCCTACTTTCCGCCTTCTTCTTAGTCTCCGCATGCGATTCATTATGTTGTCTATCTTATGATAGGCCTATATCAAATATTCATAAGAAGTAACTATTCCTAATTAAGTGTTTTTTAGCTCCTGTAATGTAAAGCTTCTCTTCGCTCATCACAGGGAACTAAACGCGTTATGGACGACCCTCGTAGCAGCAAGAGCAATGAAAAACATTACTTGATAACTATAATCGACACCATTGTTTGCTCTGTATAATTAAGCTCTGTGGAAATGGTTCGCCACTCGTTCAAACAGATGCTATCCATCAATAGCGAACAACAACAGTCTAACTTCACTTGAAGCAGGCAGGCTCAGTGTCGGACAGTGTATTTTCGTATCCATTACATAACATGATTATTCTGACAGGATGAAATTACATTTACTCGCATGGCATGGTACTAGATCTAATTGTAACTCCACGTTTGACAAACAAGTATGTCACCAAGATTCTTGTTACCTACTTATTTCCGACTTCGATAACTCATAATTAATATTAATTACTACTGCTATTATTATCACCGCTTACATTATCATCACTATCATATTTAAAATATTAGTTGATCACGGTGGTTTCATTGTTATCGTGTAGCCCGTCAGATAATAGGTTTCAATGTTCGAACTCTGCTGAGGAGTATAGAATTTAAATAGCAAATATATCCCTAGCATGACTTTCTCTGGGAGAATCCCAGAATTACGGGACCTTGTCTTATGCCTACTTATGGCAGGAAAAGTAAACCCTGTCCTTCGTAATGAACTCCAAGCAAAATTCGCCGACCGTAGCTCCTCTACTATGAATTTTGACCTTGAATGATATCTGAAGTTCAAAGCATTCAATTCCCGCATGGGCTGATTTTCTGGTTGGAGTTTTTCCGAGGTTTTCCCCAGTCGTAAGGCGAATGTCACGTAGTCTATGGCGAATTCTCAGCCTCATCTCGCCAAGTACCATTTCGCTATCATCAATTCAATCGACGCCAAATGACATAGTAGTCGATACAGCGTCTTTAAATAACCAAGGAAAAAACCACCTCTGTTACTACTACTATTACTACTAACAGTGTTACAAATATTACTATCAATAAAACTGTTAATACTGCTCATTATTACAAGTACAACTGTTACTAATACTAATATTACTACCACCACCACTACTAATATTACTACTACTAATACACTACTGTTACTATTACTACCATTACTACTACTAGTGCTAATGCTAGTATCATTACTCTGATATTACTATTACTGTTACTACTACGTACAAATATTACTAGAACTACTATTGGTACTACCAAATAGTAGTACTACTACTACTACAGCTACTGCTACTATTACTATTATTACAAGTACTGCTACTTGTGCTAATGCTAGTATCATTACTCTGATCTTACTAGTACTGTTACTACTACGTACAAGTATTACTAGAGCTACTATTGGTACTACTAAATAGTAGTACTACTACAGCTACTTCTACTATTACTTTTATTACAATTACTGCTACTTGTGGTAATGCTAGTATCACTACTCTGATCTTACTAGTACTGTTACTACTACGTACAAGTATTACTAGAACTACTATTGGTACTACTAAATAGTAGTACTACTACTACAGCTACTTCTACTATTACTTTTATTACAATTACTGCTACTTGTGGCAATGCTAGTATCATTACTCTGATATTACTATTACTGTTACTACTACGTACAAGCATTACTAGAACTACTATTGGTACTACTAAATAATAGTACTACTACTACAGCTACTGCTACTATTACTTTTATTACAATTACTGCTACTTGTGGCAATGCTAGTATCATTACTCTGATATTACTATTCCTGTTACTACTACGTACAAGTATTATTAGAACTACTATTGGTACTACTAAATAGTAGTAGTACTACTACAGCTACTTCTACTATTACTTTTATTACAATTACTGCTACTTGTGGTAATGCTAGTATCATTACTCTGATATTACTATTACTGTTACTACTACGTACAAGTATTACTAGAACTACTATTGGTACTACTAAATAGTAGTACTACTACTACAGCTACTTCTACTATTACTTTTATTACAATTACTGCTACTTGTGGTAATGCTAGTATCACTACTCTGATCTTACTATTACTGTTACTACTACGTACAAGTATTACTAGAACTACTATTGGTACTACTAATTAGTAGTACTACTACTACAGCTACTTCTACTATTACTTTTATTACAATTACTGCTACTTGTGGTAATGCTAGTATCACTACTCTGATCTTACTATTACTGTTACTACTACGTACAAGTATTACTAGAACTACTATTGGTACTACTAATTAGTAGTACTACTACTACAGCTACTTCTACTATTACTTTTATTACAATTACTGCTACTTGTGGTAATGCTAGTATCACTACTCTGATCTTACTATTACTGTTACTACTACGTACAAGTATTACTAGAACTACTATTGGTACTACTAAATAGTAGTAGTACTACTACAGCTACTTCTACTATTACTTTTATTACAGTTACTGCTACTTGTGGTAATGCTAGTATCACTACTCTGATCTTACTATTACTGTTACTACTACGTACAAGTATTACTAGAACTACTATTGGTACTACTAATTAGTAGTAGTACTACTACAGCTACTTCTACTATTACTTTTATTACAGTTACTGCTACTTGTGGTAATGCTAGTATCACTACTCTGATCTTACTATTACTGTTACTACTACGTACAAGTATTACAAGTATTACTAGAACTACTATTGGTTCTACTAAATAGTAGTATTACTACTACAGCTACTTCTACTATTACTTTTATTACAATTACTGCTACTTGTGGCAATGCTAGTATCATTACTCTGATATTACTATTACTGTTACTACTACGTACAAGTATTACTAGAACTACTATTGGTACTACTAAATAGTAGTAGTACTACTACAGCTACTTCTACTATTACTTTTATTACAGTTACTGCTACTTGTGGTAATGCTAGTATCACTACTCTGATCTTACTATTACTGTTACTACTACGTACAAGTATTACAAGTATTACTAGAACTACTATTGGTTCTACTAAATAGTAGTATTACTACTACAGCTACTTCTACTATTACTTTTATTACAATTACTGCTACTTGTGGCAATGCTAGTATCATTACTCTGATATTACTATTACTGTTACTACTACGTACAAGTATTACTAGCACTACTATTGGTACTACTAAATAGTAGTACTACTACAGCTACTTCTACTATTACTTTTATTACAATTACTGCTACTTGTGGCAATGCTAGTATCATTACTCTGATATTACTATTACTGTTACTACTACGTACAAGTATTACTAGAACTACTATTGGTACTACTAAATAATAGTACTACTACTACAGCTACTGCTACTATTACTTTTATTACAATTACTGCTACTTGTGGTAATGCTAGTATCACTACTCTGATCTTACTATTACTGTTACTACTACGTACAAGTATTACTAGAACTACTATTGGTTCTACTAAATAGTAGTATTACTACTACAGCTACTTCTACTATTACTTTTATTACAATTACTGCTACTTGTGGCAATGCTAGTATCATTACTCTGATATTACTATTACTGTTACTACTACGTACAAGTATTAATAGAACTACTATTGGTACTACTAAATAGTAGTACTACTACAGCTACTTCTACTATTACTTTTATTACAATTACTGCTACTTGTGGTAATGCTAGTATCACTGCTCTGATCTTACTATTACTGTTACTACTACGTACAAGTATTAATAGAACTACTATTGGTACTACTAAATAGTAGTACTACTACAGCTACTTCTACTATTACTTTTATTAAAATTACTGCTACTTGTGGTAATGCTAGTATCACTACTCTGATATTACTATTACTGTTACTACTACGTACAAGTATTACTAGAACTACTATTGGTACTACTAAATAATAGTACTACTACTACAGCTACTGCTACTATTACTTTTATTACAATTACTGCTACTTGTGGTAATGCTAGTATCATTACCCTGATGACTACTATTACTACCAGTATTACTACCACTTCTATTGCTACTACTACTAATAGTACCACTACAACAGCTACTACTACTACTACTACTACTACTACTAAGTTATTATCACTACTACTGCTACTACATCGAATAGTACTACTACCATGAATATTATTGCAACTGCTATTGCCACTTCTAATATTATTGATACTTCCGCAACCACCACTGCTATTGCTACTACTACTATTATTATTAACACTGATTTTTCCGCTTCTAGTAACATTACTACTACTTCTACTACTACTACTACTACTACTACTACTACTACTACTACTACTACTACTACTACTACTACTACTACTACTACTACTACTACTACTAGCCACCGGCGTGGCTCAGTCGGTTAAGGCGCTTGCCTGCCGATCTGAAGTTGCGTTCGGGCGCGGGTTCGATCCCCGCTTGGGCTGATTACCTGGTTGGGTTTTTTCCGAGGTTTTCCCCAATCGTAATGTGAATGCAAGGTAATCCAAGGCGAATCCTCGGCCTCATCTCGCCAAATATCATCTCGCTATCACCAATCCCATCGACGCTAAATAACCTAGTAGTTGATACAGCGTCGTTAAATAACCAACTAAAAAAAACTACTACTACTAATATTACTATCACAACTGTTGCCTCTACTACTAATGTAGAATTACTACAGTTACGATACTAATATTATTACAGTTGCTAATCCTACTACTACTAATATTACTACTACTGCTGCTATTACTAATAATATTATTAAAGCTACTAATGTTACTACTACTAATACTACCACCACTACTATTTCTGCGACTGTTACTATTATTACTACTATTATTGCTGCTATTACTACAACCAATAATGCAACATAAAATACTGCTGCCACTGGGGTTTGCAGTAGTCTAACTAGTAGGGCCTACTCAGTTACTGCTACTAGTACTACTGCTACTAATATTATCACTAAATATATTACTACAACTAATATTACTACCACTACTACTAGTGCCGCTACTGCTATTAATATTGTTCCATTGCTACTACCAATAATAGCATTACTACTACTAATATTACTACCACTATTACTGATACTTCAACTACTACTACTACTACTACTACTACTAGTAGTAGTAGTAAATATTAGAATTTCGTGGCCTTTTGCATTCTGCAAACCTTTTTGTACAAATCACGCGAGTGTTTTACTGTCGGAGAGTAAAAATAATGTTTTTTTCTTACTGACCAACTATAGAAAATGTAACAATTATTTAAACAAAATTATATATTGTATAAATATAATTTTCTTGCAGAATTTCTATTGACAACAGAATCTTCTGCAGCATCATGTCGAAACTTCCCTTGAAATGTTTTTATTAAATTATTTTACGAAGCTGTAACAAGTACTAGGCTATTAGTGCTGATGAGTTTAATGCTAGCGAGATTGTACTTGCTGAGACCTTGTACGAAAATAGAAAATCAAGATCTCGGTGTCTGGAATACGAACTGTGACATTTGAAATAATTACAACTTGGTCATAACTATTCTTAATGGTGAAAGTAATGGTGAAGGTGATGATGATAATAATAATAATAATAATAATAATAGTAATAATAATAATAATAATAATTATTATTATTATTATTATTATTATTAATATTATTATTAATTTGTTACTCAACTGTGCTGTATCAACTACCTGGTTATTAACGTCGATGGAATTAGTGATAGCGAGATGGTGTTTTGCAAAATGACTGGAAGGATTCGCCATGTGATTACTGATGTTCGCTATAAAAACCCGATCAGGCAAACAACCCAAACAGGAATCGACAAAACCGCGCCCAAGCGGAACTCGTATCAGTAGACAAATGCGGTACCGCTTGAGATGCGCCGATGGGTAGTAATAACAATAATAATAATAATAATACTTTACATTGCTGTCATAATAGTACATTATGCAACGAACCTATAATGATAGTAATTAAGAAGCGAGTATGGATGTTTATGAAACGAGCGCAAGCTCGTTTCATAATTTTCATACGAGCTTCTTAATTACCATTATAGGTGAGTTTCATACGACTTTTTGTGCTCGACCATATTTCCAACTTGAAATTAATTCAGATGTATACATTTTATTTGTATCTGACAAGATCGGAAGTGACCTTGTTCTAGGTCGTGAATTGTGAGATGTGCGCAGACGCGAAAGTATTGATTTTTTCCGAGGAACAATAATGTCATTGACCTTGTGTAATCCCGTTAAACTTGGTATAACCTTGATTATTGAATTCGACATTGAAAAACGAGATGACAGATTGAATTTATTTGAATATTATTTACAATTAACGCTAATTATTATTGTAACAGAATTATTATAGTAACCTTCTGCGACAGTATTGGATTTCCAGGCTCCGTCACTTCTCGCTAATTCTCTTTCGATTGCATATCCGAGAATTATCGATACTTGCGGTTTTATAACGGTACAAAGCTGACTTGTCATTGGCTAAACACCTGTAAGCTGAGTTGTCATTGGCTGAAAACACTTATACTTTAATGAGTAGGTGTACTTCAATGACATGCATTAAAGGACTGCTACCAGGTGTATAATTACTACATTTCGGCATGGTCGAGCATAAAATTCATTATTGTCCTTGAAACTATTAAAGTGTGCCATCCACAACAGTTCGTACAAAATAATGTTAATTTTGCAAAAAAAAAAAAAAAAAAACATTCTTTTTGTCAATATACATAATATTGTAGTTAGAATACATTATGCACACTCTACAATTCTATTTAAACAATCATAAAATGTAGTAAAATAATTTAATACAGAATATGGTCACTACTGGTAAATCTGAACCTGCCTACAACAGGATTTTCATTGTTTACAATGTCATTGTGTAACTACGTCCATCTTGATGAGTTTGTAATTGTACTATCAGGCCTACTACATGATGCAACAGGTGTTGTGTCTAGCCTATCTTCACTATTTACAATGCTATTTGCATTCTCTGCACTAGTATTTACGCTATGTACGCTGATGTATGCACATTTTGCACCTCTATCGGGAGTTGCATGACCTCTTTTTCTCTTTAACACTTCTGCAGATCTCGGCATTGGCATTGTATACGCTGTTTTATTCTCCACACGTGCTATCTCACATGCCTTTCGACAAAAACAAATACAAGCAGACACAATGGTGGTAAACATGGCAGCCACTGCACTTAATGTCTCAACAAACAGAGCAAATTTCCCTAAGCTCTCGTGAATTATAAAACACTGAACTGTATTTTCACAGAGTATGGTGGAAAGAAGAAGCGTGACATCAGGTGCAAATGATAATTTTATTAAACTATATGTATTTAACATTTAAATGTTACTTTAATGCAGAGTAACTTTATTAGAAATTTAAATGTCGTTTTTTTTTGTCATAAAGTATTTAAGAATAATTTTCTTAAAACAACTTTTGGGGCAAAACTTTGAGTGGGGGGAGGGGAGAAGAGAAATATTTAGGTAAACGATTCTGGAAGATGTGAAGACTATCAAGTATGGAAAGAGACACCGAAAATAGACAAGAATGATTATATGCAAGCTAAGCCGTAGAACGGACAGGGTGTTACATTTTGACATTTTGAAAATACTAACAAAGATTTTTCACCAAGGAATTCATAATCGGAAATGAGAATTGGAGTATCTACAGCACTGTGAGATGTTACATTTCCTGTTCTTGTGATGGCAAACTTTCTACGCATTCAGTGGTATCAGCACGACGGTGCTCCACCGCACTTCAATGGCTTGGCTCGCGTATATCTCACAGATATCTACAGCAGAGAGTAATTATTGGAAGGGGATGCCCAGTCCCATGGCCTGCGCGTTCCCCTGACCTCACCCCTATTGATTTTTTCCTAGGAAGTACGCGAAAGCTATTGTATACGCAACACCAGAAGAAATAAGCTTACTGAGTACATTACAGCGTTATATACCATAAGAGGGGAGCGTGGAATCTTCCAGAGGGTAATACAAAATATGGTCCGTTGTTGCGCGCTATGTGAGGAAGTTGGTGGTCGTCACTTTGAACATTTATTATAAGTGTGAAACTCGATAAAGTACTTCAAACTACTTCGATGTTTTATTTAGTCTGCTGAATTCGTAGAAATTTCGCCTCACAAGAACAGGAAAGCAACATCTGACAACACTGTAGATAACTTCAATTCTTACTTTCGGCCATGGGTTTCTTGGTGAAAATCTTCACCACATCACCCTGTACAAAACCCCAAGTTTTGTAAAAGTCGTCAAGTTACACCCTGTATAAATGCATCATAAGGGTCATATTAAAATATGCAATAGAAATAAATCCAGGTACCTCCAAGACAAAGTTACTAATGGAAACAAATTGACAATTGACCAATCCACTGGAAAAATATTATAGGTTAAATGCATGTGTGCACCGTAGCTTACAGTAAGAACCTTATGGTGGAAGTAAGTGTTGCAAGTGGAAGCATAGTGAGGGAAGGAAGCTTCTCAGTCCACTTTCTCCTTGTCCATACGATATATCGAATGGTCTGTAGCTGTGTACGGAGTATAGCGCAAAGTCACGATGTAGGGTTAACTACAACATTGATTCACGTGAATTATCTAAATCACTTAATTACACTTCCTATTTCTCTGTTGCACTTTCTATTTCTTCAGATATTCTCTAATCTCAATTCTCTTTAATTCATTGTTCCTAAGTCTATATTACTACACTCTAAAGGCTGGTCAACAATAAACCGGGAACGAGAACGGGAAGCGGAAGACGTGAACGTAAAGCTTTTTTATTCACAATAAACCGAGAACGGAAAAGACTATGCATATCGATAAGCATGCCAATAATGATATGTAAAGTCGATATTTCTGTTGTTATTTGTGTATAATTGATCAATGGCGTTTTGTCATGAGTACAAGCCAGCCAACATAAATACAGGTTAACCACTTCAAAATTTACGGCATAGAATATTCAAAATTTCAAGTCACGTGGTAATTTGGTTACATACACACGTAGAATATATTGAAAGTGGTTCTCCTGAATACCAGCAATGGATGAAGAAAAATTGTCATGGACTTCTTGTTGCAAAATATACTACGATCAAATAGATTTTTGAGTACAATATAATGAATGTACGAGTAGTAGGCTGTGATCGGAAACGAGAACGGCAAAGTTAAAAGTTTGTCAAACTTCACGTTTCCATTTCCGGGCTCCGGTAAGCTTCTCGTTAATTGTGAATGCTTACATTTAAATATACGTATTTTAACAATTTTATCGTTCTCGTTCTCGTTGTTTTGTTTCCCGGTTTATTGTGGACGAGCCTTTACATTTTCTTCTACCACTTGACATTTTCTTCTCTATTTTTGTTCTATCACTTATGCCACCGCTAACTTTCTTGCACTAACTTTTTAGCACTCTTCTTCCTCTCTAATTTCATCGCTCTTTCTACTCTGTTCTACATTTTTCCATCCTCTTTTAAAAACCCGTGAGAATGATATAATAGGAAGCAGTGGCGTAGCGTCAATGTAAGCTAAAAAGCTCAGCTTTCCCAGTTAATAATAATTTCATAATACACCTGCAGTTTATGAACAAAATTATTTATTAATTTTAATAGAGTTTATATTTACGCGTTAAATATTGTGATGCGGCAGCTCAAGATGATTCGTGATGCAGCAGTAAACAAGAAGCCTGCACACACCAGATTCCAAGCAGACTGGTTTCTTACACTCATTCTTCTGTGTAATCCAACCCGCAGATTTTCCATCCCTTTCTAAGTGAACTACCCTGGTCGCAAGGCTCGCAAGAAGCTAGCTTTTACATTGAAAATAATTTAGTTTCCGAGTTATCCCTTTAGTGAGTTGTGTCCAGTTGAAGTGTTAATGTGTATTGTGGGTGATATAATAAATAATGAGTGAAATAACAGTTCCTGACAATTCTATTATCAAGACTGACTTACGAACAAAAGTGTGATTTAGAAAACAAATGACTCCCTTGCTGTCAATGAAGGACACAACCAAAACACAGACGCATACTTACGTAATGATACTAATACTGTATCTGTTGACCGTTAATATTGTGATTTCTCTAAATATGACAGGGAGTGAGCTAATGTTATACGTATACGTGTCTATTTGTTAGAGATATGTGTAAACCGTGAAATCATATTTTACTACGTACCATTTGAGGTGATGCCTTATTGGTTTTACTTACGAGGTTCCAAGCAATCTTCGGACTGCTGACTTGACATTGATTACTATTTATTTTAAGACTATAATTTTGTAATACGTTTTTTCATATGTACACGAAAGACAACTAAAAAAAAAAGTTATGTTTTATTTAACGACGCTCGCAACTGCAGAGGTTATATCAGCGTCGCCGGATGTGCCGGAATTTTGTCCCGCAGGAGTTCTTTTACATGCCAGTAAATCTACTGACATGAGCCTGTCGCATTTAAGCACACTTAAATGCCATCGACCTGGCCCGGGATCGAACCCGCAACCTTGGGCATAGAAGGCCAGCGCTATACCAACTTGCCAACCAGGTCGACGAAAGACAACTTGAGTCAGCTTTCCCTGCCCAAAATTTCATGCTACGCCACTGAAGGAAGTCACAAAACAAAATTTTACAGGAGAGAGTGTTAAAAGTTTGGAGTCCAATACTATTAGGCGTGGTATGATAATTTCTTCAACGTCCTGCTTACGTTATTTGCCGAATAAATGAATATTATTGTATTGATAGCTTCATCATTTGTATAAGAAATGAACTCGCACAATATCTTATTTTTGTTGAATGCGTGGCTTTGCACTATCTCATTCTCACCCCTTCATTTGTAATTCCGTATGTGTATTATATTTTAGAAAAGTCAGTGATGTATGTTATAAAATAATGATATTTTATTAATTTTCGTGGCTTTTATGCAGAGGGTCTTTACTAATTTAAGTGAGATGTGACTGTGATGAGAGAAGTGGCACTGGCACGCTGTATGGAGCAGCGTTTGATGAAGACCAAGAGGAGCCATGGACCGGTTTTTACGTAATCGGATCTCCACTAATGGACCGCTATCTGCCAAGTCCGCAACGGTCATTTGGGGAGCACGCAAATGGGTAACTGAAGGAGCTACTTGCAGTTAGTCGGATTATGAAGGAAACTGACCATATCAAAAGCACGTACGGTTCTGGAAACATGGAAGATATTACAACACGATAGTTCAGCTCTGTTCTCAAGTAGTTCTGTTAGCATTTTAGGAGTTTATAAAAATCGGATTTGAAAGACGATAGCTGCATTGATTCATATAACTTGAAACTATTTGTTTATTACTATAAAAAGTTATCCAGGAAACAGAAGATAACCTACAAAGAGCAGTGTATAGATTAAGCCAAAATGCAATATTTTACAATCTAACTATATCTGCAAACAAAACAAAGATAATGGCTTTTAAAGGGAAAAATCCTGTTAGATCTAAGATATTAGTAAATGGAAACATTTTAAAACAAGTATCCCACTTCCATTATCTGAGATGTGATATTAGTTTTAATTATGAGAAAAATATTGAGAAGAAAGTTGATAGATTTCAGATGATATGTGGAACAATTGGAAGAACTTTAGGAAGAAAAACTAGAAAAGAAACTCAAATGAAATTTTATAAAGTTATGGCTGTACCTACTCTTATATATGGCTCTGAATCATGGACAATAACAAAAAAAGAAGGATCACGTATACAATCAGCAGAGATGAAATTTATGAGATACGTAAGAAGATGCACTAAAGCCGATAAAATAAAAAATGAAACAATAAGATCAGACCTCAATATTTTCTCAGTACACGACAAGGTAGAAGAAAATAAAACAAAATGGAAAGATCATGTTGACAGAATGGCAGAGAATAGGTTACCAAAGAAGATAATTAATTATCGCCCGATCGGGAAAAGGGATCTGGGTAGACCTCGCAAGAGGTGGCTGGACGATAGAGACCGGAACAGGTGATATCACCTAATCCTTGAAGGGAGAAGAAGAAGAAGATTATAAATAAAATATTTTATTATAATTTATCTGGTAAACGTTTTAATACAAATATTAATACTGTAGTCAATATTTGAACTTACAGTCGAATTTAAATTTCCCACTCATTCCCCATGTTCTGATATGATTTTTAGTCGGTTATCCAGCACCGGTGAAATTGCTGACATCAAAATGTTACTTGGCCAGATGAGACCGTTATTCACCGTGCAATTACCTGATATTCGCTTCACAGTTTGAAAGACCCTTGGAAAAACGCAACAAGGTAATCGTACTCTAGCAGAAATCGAACCCACGCTCGAGCGAACCATAAAACAGCAGGCGAACGAGCTATCCTCCGAGCTATGTCGGTGGTGTTCTGACATTATTTCTACCTCACTTTTTTATATCTCTTTGGACATATTTAATGTTTTAATTATAAAAATATATTCGAAAATTAGGTCAGAATAATCTTAATATGTTTCAATAAAACCAGTAGCATAGTATTGTGACAGCGACGTGAGATTCGAACTCACGACCAGCGTCCCGCGAGAGAGCATATCGCGCGGGCTTCACAGAGCACTGAGGGACGGCGCGCGGCGGGGAAAGGGGAAAGGGCCTACGCGGCGAGAGAGTGGAGAGAGAGTGCGCGCGCAACTGCTGCGTACGGAGTAAAGGGGGGACGGACCCTCCCGACTCTTCGAGAAGTCCTTCGAAGTGGAGATATCCAGATAATTCTCTGCACAACTGTAGAAATTTCTCGCAACTATGATTTCGCTATAAAAGAAGAAACGCCAGCGAACTCGGGCAGTTTTTCAGTTATTCAGTCAGTGAGTAAGCCAGAGCAAGCAAGCCTTGTGTACCGGAGTTCGACTCGAGTGTGCGTCCGCAACTGTGCCAGCATCCGAAGGCCTGAGTTCGAGTGCAGTGGACCGCAGTTGGAGGGACCTGAGTTCGAGTGCAGTGGACCGCAGTTGGAGGGACCTGAGTTCGAGTACAGTGAACTGTCTCTGAAGGTCTGTGGCTCGAGATACTGTGAACTCGAGTGACTGGGCTAGAAGAACTGTGAACTGAGAACTGATAGTTCTGATTTGTAAATAGTGCTTTGTAAATATTAGTTAAGATTAACAGTTCATTGTTGTTCGTAATAGTCCAAGTAAATTGTCATTGTCATCGGTGGAGTGCTATAACGAATACTGTGTTGAGTGAAAATCCAATTGTTGACGAGAGCGTTTAAGGCGAATTGTAGAAAGGAATTATTGTTGGAAGAATAAAATCCTATTGTTGAGTTGAAATAAAATCTACAGTATTATGAGTGAACAATAACTATGGAATATTTCGGAATTTGTATTATGTGACTTTCTTGTGTAAAATTGTATCGTACCTGGTTTACATGTTTCGACCAATTATATGGGTCATCCTCAGAACTGGTCGTTGTTGGTCTTGGCGCCTCTTGTTTTGTTTCCTGTGAGGGTGTGTTCATTTGGTGTAATGTGGAGTCAAAGAGTGTGTGTGTTCTGAAATTGAGTTGTATGTTGAGAATTTCATTGGGGTGTGTTTTTGTGTTTCTGTATATTTCATATTGTTCTAGTGTGTTTAGTTCCTGGCTTTTTGGTCCATTGTAGTTACGAGATGTAATAGATCAGTCTTATAACTGTGACAAAGACAATCGACTATTTTCTTAATAGACTGGGATATTTTGTAGCTGTAAATGATTCTCATTTTGAGCTTTGTGATAAAGTTTGGTTAGTCATAGTGTTTTGTTTCGTTTTATGACCTAGTCATCATGATTTTACATGCTTATTTGTCTCAAGTTGGAAGTCCACGAAACAAGTTTAATAAATAATTAAGAGACATGAAACGGATAATTGGGTAAAATGTATACACATGCATACGTAAAATTCAATGGACATTTGGAATATGTATACATTTTAATGCAGGGTGCCTTTAAAAATAAAGTTTACTGTCACATCATGTATACCTAAATAACTTCTTTGGATCAATGATATGATATTGTATCGTTAATCGCCAACAGCTTTTGTATAAAACTTTTTTTGTAAAATTTAAGAAGTTATTAGTAATACTTCATACCTATTGTTTACCCTGTATATCTGGTAAGACAGCCTGAAAATTGTATAAACCTAGTTCAAATAGTTTTCCTACAAAGAATACTAGTAGTATCTTGGAAAGTGTAGCTGTCAGTAAACGGAGTATTTAAAGTTAAGTGTATATCATTGATCTTTATGACGCCATTATTTCAATAAGCATACTTATTTAATACAAATATTATTGAAATATGTATATGTATGTGTACATATATGTACATATATATACACTTCAAAATAATATAAGTTGTGTTTCAAAAACACACTAGGGCCAAGAAGATAATTTTACGAATGTGTATCATACAATATTTTTTCTACGATAGCACAAATTTACATTAAGTAAATATTTCAAGTTGGAGAGGTTATAAGACCAGGATGTCATGGCTGCCTAAACTCATAGCCATTAAGAAACAAGTATCCATGGAATCACACCATATTTCATTCATGATCACGATTTCATGGCCATCTAAACGGAAAAGTTGAATGCTACATCATCTTGCAATGAGTACTTCAGATGTAACTTGAGAATTATACAGGTTAAAATGTAACATAATATGAATAACAATTTTTTTTAAATTGTTTTTCATGTGATATTTGTTATGAAAGATAGAGTTAATGCATTAATTTCTTACTGAATGAAGTTTGTACATTGAATATTGCATTTTATTTGGCAGTGTTTAAAAATAATAGCAGTGCGTAAAGTGACTACTTTTTTACGCACTATTGTTTTAAAGGCTCACTTTACGCACTGATAACAGTGGGTAAAATGGAACTTGACGCACTATCGTAGAAAAAAAAATATTTGCAGCTTTTTGACCCTGTTAACGACAAACTCCCGTCAATAAAATAGGGAAATTTTGTAGTTATAAGGGATATTATTAAGACGTGGGACAATTTTTTGCAAGCTCTGAACGGTCCCGACAAAATGGGGAAGAGTACCAGTCCTATTAGGCAGTATCACGGCCGGTGTAGAATAGAGGTTGCCGCTTTATGGAGGACTACATGGAAGCAGTAATGAGTTCATATTTCCTCTAACCATGATGAAATGGATCGTTAGAGCGGAACAGGTTGCACTGTAGGAATATGGGGACGCCAGTTGAGTGAGAAACACTTCTATGTCAAGTTTATTCCACATGATTACTCATCTAGTCAACTGCCACGTTATGATTCATAAGGTCTCCCGGTACCATTTATTAAGAATGACAACAGTTGGAGGTGAACTAGAGAGCGTTTTGGCTACCACTGCAGTCGTTCACTTTATTCCCTATTAAGATGTTATGTTTTCCTTTCTGAAATTTGAAATAAAATACAGTTTTCGCTTTTCTAATTGAATCGCTAAATGCAGAAAGGTGACATGTCCACTTTTTTTTCTTACGAAAATGAGATTTATAACCACTAGGTACTCTCAGGGTAAAGCCATCGTTTTACGCAGAAAAAAGACTTCTTTTGCTACTGTTGTGGCAGCTACAGTTACAAGAATTATCTGATTCAGAAAGGAGATATATTCAGAACACGTCCATTTTCTTTGCTTTAATTTTGCATTACAAACTTTGTCCTACATTGTTGTACTCGATAAGTATATAATATAATATTACTATTGCTTCAGTTTTTTACTAATTACTTTGTCCTACATTGTTGTATTTCATGGCCTAATAATACATTATTATTGGTTAAATTTTGAATTGAGACTTTGTTCTACATGGTTGTATTTGATAGGGCTACATTGCTGAAAGAAAAGAAATTAAATCCAAGATTTTCTTTTGTATTATATATTAATGGACTAACAATTTTTGTTCAAAATAAATAACGTTAAATGCAGAAAGGTGATATGTCCAATAATTTGAACCTCTCGCCCTCTCAAAATAGATGAATGCAGAATTCTTTAAATGATCCTAAATTACTTGTATGATAAATACTCGAATACCGTAAGTTCTCAAAGCTAATAGTAATAGGTATGAAATGTGTAAACAATTTTATGCTCGACCATGCCGAAATGTAGTAATTATACACCTGGTAGCAGTCCTTTAATGCATGTCATTAAAGTACACTTAATCATTAAAGTTCAGGTTTTCGATTATTCTCGGATATGCAATCGAAAGACAACTAGGCAAACGTCACGGAGGCTGGAAATCCAATACTGTCGCAGAAGGTTATGTTCTGTTACTATAATAATTAGCGTTAATTGTAAATAATATTAAAATAAATTCAATTTGTCATCTCGTTTTTCAATGTCGAATTCAATTTCAAGGTTATATCAAGATTAATGTTTGTCTTACTCTCTAGATTATATCAAGGTCGTTGACATTCGTTTCCCGAAAAAATCAATACTTTCGCGTCTGGGCACATCTCACAATTTATGAGGTAGGCTATTGCACTCACTCACATAACAATAACATGAATACTTATGAATAATTTCAAGTTAGAAATATGGTCGAGCATAAAAAGTCGTATGAAACTTGCCTATAATGGTAATTAAGACGCTCGTATGAAAATTATGAAACGAGCGCAAGCGCTCGTTTCATAAACGTCCTCGCGTCTTAATTACTATCATTATAGGCTCGTTGCATAATGTACTATTTTGTCTCTCCTATGAAATGTATAAAAATAGACATGTCACCATTCTGGATTTATCGGTTCAATTAAGATATCCGATTTCATTAACAAAGTGTAGGGTAAAGCTGCATAATTCCGTGATACACCTGATATCGTGATACGTTTTTTTAACTAAATATCCTGGAAATGGGTATCTTGCTAAAAAGTTCACCGATGTCTCAAAAGTAGGCGAAGGATGCACTCTTTCCAGAAAGATGTCTGGGGCTATGGTCGAACGTCAAAGTTTTTGACTGATATTCAATTTAAAAAATGTATCACGGGATTAGGAGTATCACGGAATTAGGCACTTTACCCTACCGTTTTAAATATACATACGTGTCTTAGATGTCGTACATATTACACAAAATAGTTCTTTCGTAGTGAAATTTATAGTATAGCCATATAAGATTTACCAATTGAATTTAACATATATTTCAATATACATACAGTATTATAGACCTACTCACTTGTACTGAACTATTAGTACAGTAAATGGTTAAAGCGAACATTTTGTTAGGATTATGTGATATTCAGTAATTTAATACCTTACATTCTTCTTCCTCTTCAGCTACAATGCATAACGTTCCTGATTTGTTCCGCTCTTACGAAAAGCAGTCTCGCCACCTTTTATTTCGATCTTTCTACGTGTTAGATTGATGTTGGTAACTATTTGAGATTTAAGAATAATCGAAACGATTGACGGAAAAGTCTTGAGGAATGTAGGGCTCACACAAAATGTAGGACTTTATTATTATTATTATTATTATTATTATTATTATTATTACTCTGTATTCAAGCGGTCATAACTCTAATAATTATTACTTGATGATTACCCACCAACTCATTATGGGCCGATCTCTGTTACATTCTATTGGACTCTTACAATTTTCATTTCTGTATTGACTCATTGTCTCCGTTTTATAATTTTAAGGACTCGTAATGAAGTGTGTTTCAGAAACCAACAGACTTTCATAAAAGTAATCCCTGAGACTAGAGTGGAGACTGATGTTACTAAACATTTCCCCGATGTGTTCTAATACCGATTCGTCACTGGGTCCATTTTCTCTCTTGAGTGCAGCTTGAGTCAGCAGGGACGAATCTATAATCCGATATCTGACCACTTGAAAGTGAAGTTGTTCTATCAAAACAACGTTTTCCCGTTCATCATTGTTCTCGTTAGAGGCACCAACAAGTCTTTGGCTAATGTAGTACCAGTGGGACATAATAATTCCCATCAACGGCTTAAACAGTCCAGTAACACAATAATAAACAAAGAGATGCTCTATTGTATACTGAAAATTTGTTGCGTTAAGCTTATAGGCCTAAATTAATTACGTGTGTGTTAAACAAGTCTAGAACAATTTAGTAACCGATTATATGATGTACAGGGACATCATTTTATTTTCACTAACATTTTTAATATTAACCTGGCTATACCTTTAGAGAACCGGAAACACCGTTCGCTACCTCCTTCCACGACTGGAGTTCGATGATACTGGCGTAAAACACGAACAAATCACTTTGCTAGGTATAGGAGGGAAGAAAAGTACTTCATCCATTTACGTAAACTAGGAAATATCGCGATTTTGAGTTTGATAATTTTCATTAGGTTTTTGTTTAATCAGAATGCAGTACAGTATTAACGAGTGTTTTTACTCACGAACTGAGCTATTCTTGCGAACGTATTCATTATGCAGTGTATATTGTACTGTCTACAGCACATTAGCGTACAATATAGAGAATTAAGTTAAATGAAAAATAATCATAATATGAATATTTAAACACATTTTTGAAAATGGTGGCCGTTCATTTCGATACAGGCTTCAGTTCTTTTGTGCATATTATCGCACTATAGACTATTGCATCTAATTCCAATTGCCAGTTTCGTCCTTCGTACTAGTAACTCATGTTGAAATAATTCTGTACCTACTCTATAAAATAGTACCTTACGTACTGTAAATTCAATCTTCACTTCTGCCCGACCCGCACAGATAAAATTACTCAGACATGCTATCTACTGTCCGTCCAAGTGGTTATGCCGCAGGATCGTGGAAAGGAGGGAAATCACGTGACAGTTAATTACTTAACGAGGCCCTTTTATTTATGTTATTTTAAACAGTTGTATAATATTACGTAAACGTCCAATTCCTAACAGAAATTAATGTTTTCAGAAAAGAGCTAAGACACCCCTGCTTTTACAGAGGGGCGTGCAGAAGCAGGTGGGGGAAATCGGGATGCGACGTAGGCAAACGGAGAGTACCTGTGCGAAAATAGAATTCAATATTGAAAGTTCTTTCGTCCACTGGAAAACGCGAACATATTTCTGGAACGTACTGTACTCAATAACTCAGTGCTGTTTACTATATGCGGCCTTGATTCTGTCTGGAGAACAGTTGAAACTGCATTAGTAGAAGGGGTGGGAGTGAAGTACATTCAAAAACTCAGGTACAATAAAAATTGAAGTAAAAATAAAATGATGTCCCTGTACCTAAGTGTATGTAAAATTATCTAAAAAATGAAATCAGTACAGAAATAGTGTTCAGAAATCTATGTACGTACATGTGTTACTGCCGAAGTTCGAAATTGAGTATTTCGTGAATTACCTGGAATGTTCGCACATTGTCTATCTGATCTGGCCAAATCGCGAAATAAAGCAGATATTAAATTTTCTTGGACACATTTTTTAGCACTTATAATCAGTGATGAAAATGTAATAACTACCTTAAATTACCTCATAATAATAATAATAATAATAATAATAATAATAATAATAATAATAATAATAATGATGATGATGATGATAATAATAATAATAATAATAATAATAATAATAATAATAATAATAAATTTAGCTTCCCTTATGAAAATGTTGCTAGATTTGACAAAGCGTATTACATATAATTTGGAAACACACCAAAAAGGTAAAATGATATACATTTGAAACTGTTAGGGAATAGAATGTACAACATTTCAGAAAACTTACACCTAAGTAGCGTTTGTGCTAATTTACAGTTATTAAAGGGGGGAAAAATATCATCAGATAGGTTAGAATAATTTGAATGCCATATACCGCGAGAAAAATAATAATACGGATTTATTGGCATTGATATCTAAACCGATCAACAACCATCGTTTAACATAACTTGAAATTTCCATTATCACTCCAATACAAATGATTTCTCAATATCTGAACCGATCCTTTGAGGGCACTAATGGCTATTTACTTCACAATGCTGTGTGTTAGACCCAGGTTTTTACATTTGTTGGCAAAGAAGGAGGGTATGGCACCTCGTGCTCCCACCATCAGACCTATTACATCAATGTGGGACAGGCTAGTTGTGTCGTAGTTTGTATCAACCTCTGAATAATAGTGAGTTCCAGCGCTTTCTTTTGGTTTCTTGTTGTGGTGGGGTGTGTTCATGATTGTGTCGAGAAGGGTATGCGTTTTGAAATTGAATTCAGTGTTGAGGATGTGTTGTGGGTGTGTTTTTGTGTGTTTTTAAATTTCATATCGTTCTAGAGTGTTACGTTTGTTGTTTTCTTGGCTGGGTGTGTAGTGTTTTCATGTCGATATCTATTTTCATTCGCCTTCTCTTCACTGAAAACGCGATTTTGCCTCGTCAGCTTGGTCAGGGTCCAAAGAGTGTATGAAATCAAGTGGTTGCGCCTATAATGACCTACTGTACGACAGAGAATTTCCTTACTTTGCAGTCAATTCCGAATAATGAAATATCATTAAGAGAAGCATCATCGAGTCAAAATTTAACTAGAAACCAATGACTTTGAAGGTGCTGTTGTAATAGATTTTGTCTAACAAGACAATGTAAAATTTCTTTTTAAATATCTCAGTCTTACTTATCAGTAGGTGAATACTTATCTGAACAAAAAATGTCTTCAAAAAGTCAATAAAATTTAACGACGTAATAGATTACGTAACAACAAACAAAATAAGAAACCATATTGCTCTAAGATATACAGGTAATAGCACAGTCTAGTATATGCAGTCACGAAGCTTGAGTTGTGAAGTTGCTAGGAACAATAGACTGTGCCGCTATTATTTTGCATTCTCTGTAATGAGGCGATATTAGCGATCATAGTGGTTAGCAACTATCTGTGGATGCATATTTACTACGTATTGAGCTTCGTGACTGTATATACTAGACTGTGGTAATAGCATATTACGATAAAAGTTTGGGAAGTGCTTTTTATAAAATCGAGAAAAAGTTTGAAAAAACGAGCAGAGCGAGTTTTTCAGTATACAAGATGTTGTAATGCACTTCACAGACGTGTATAGTACAGTATTTTTTGCACGATAGTATATTTTGAAAATAATATTTAAAAAAATGTTAATATACAATACGTACGTTACACTATGAACAGCTGACTGATGTTACCAGTCTGGCCAACTTACAAATTTCACCATCAACTTCAATGTGAAGGAGTAAAAATGTTTCAGGTACTTTCAATATTTCGTGTTCAATTGGAATAATTTTTATTTCTTTTTGTTAAGTGAAGTTTGAATTGTTTAAATAAAGTACAGTACATCTGAAACGCAGTGATTTGTTTCGTATAATAATAATTAACACTGCCTTTGTCGTCAGACATTTAAAATGGTTTTAAAATTCAAATCATGACAGTTGTACGTAGAGTTATATTTGAAGAATGCATGGACACAGAATAGGTATTTTACTGCAAGCTCAGCTTTTTTCAATTTTTTGTATTCTCTGTCTTTCTTTTAGTCTCCACATATGCTCCATATAAATCTTAATGTCGTCTATCATCTGATATCTTTTTCTGCCTCGAACTCTTCTCCCCTTTACCATTCTTTCCAGTGCATCCTTCAGTAAGTCGTTTCTTCTCAGCCAGTGACCCAACCAATTCCTTTTTTTCTTTCTGATTAGTTTCAGCATCATTCTTTTTCACCCGTTATTTCAAACACAGCTTAATTTCTTATATTATCTATCCATTTCACCCGTTCCATATTTCATCATATCCACATTTCAAATGATTCTATTAACTTCTCTTGATTTCGTCGTAATGTTCATGTTCCTGCTCCATGCAATGCCACACTCCACACAAAGCATATCACTAGTCTCTTCCTCAGTTCTTTTTTCAGAGATCCGCTGAAGATGCTCTTTTTTCTATTAAAACCTTCTTTTGTCATTGCTATCTTCCTTTTGACTTGCTGGTAGCAGCGATGTTAGGATATTGTTAACAAAAATCGGTAATATTTATTTGATGTAACTGATACTTTGCTGTACTTAGCTAAGCAAGGGATAGGTTTCAGAAGGCATAATGAATGTTCATTTTTAATAGTGTTGGAACATATATTTCTGTGTATGCGTGTGACAGCATTCGTATGCTCATGATAAGAATACTTATTTGTGAATTAGCTTATTTTATCATCCTGTTGTGTCCCTCTCAAAGAAATCATTCTGTCTCCGCCCAGCGATCTCGGCTGGGGGGAACACGTTACGGTCACAGCGGGAAAAGCACGGAGAGCGTTACACTTTGTGATGAGGGTACTAAGAAAAGGCTCTGATAAATCCAAAGAGATTGCATATAAATCACTAGTACGTCCAGTAATGGAATATGGTGCTGCATGTTGGGATCCTTACAGATTAGAACATATTAAGACACTGGAAAAGATTCAAAAACGGGCTCTCAAGTATTGTCGGAAAAATTCACCATTAAAATGGGACACACTTAAGGACAGGAGAACGCGAATTCGATTATGCGTACTGTTCAAAACATACAGATGTGAGCCTGCCTGAAGAGAAATAAAAAATAGGTTGCAACCGCCAAATTACTCTTCAAGGAACGACCACTCATATAAATTGAGGGAAAGAAGACAGTGGACGGATACTGGAAAGTTTTCTTTTCTCAATCGTACTATCAGGGACTGGAATACTTTACCTGCAGACTTACTAAAGGCTTTACCAACAACCAAAAACGTATTTAAAAATAGGCTTAAGGACTTTAGTAATAGACGATAATTATACACAGTATGTAAAGGATGTAAATGATATTTTGTTATTGAAGTGTTGTATCAGTGAAGAATTATGTTGTGTCAGTGAAGTGTGTTGTGTCAGTGAAACGTGTTCCTGTCAGGGAAGCTTTATAGTTTATAGTGGCAGTGCAAAGTATTTGAACAGTGAAATGTTTTTGAAGTGTTAGTGAAATCAGGATAGAATCAGTGAAATGTGTCGTAGTTCCAGTGCAGTGAGTGAGTTGACAGCGAAATGAGTGTAATGTGGAAAGGTACTTGTGCAGATATGAACATATCATACTCGTGGGTTTTAGTTCGAACTTAGATTTAAGATACAAATTAGATTTATTTTAAATGTTATTTTAAGTGATGGTGCTTCATTTAATTTAGGATATTCCCTATTATTATTATTATTATTATTATTATTATTATTATTATTATTAGTATTAATTATTGGTATTATTATTAACTGTATTTTTAATTAATAAGTTTATTATTGTCATTATTGAGTGTAATTAGTTACCACTGCCACCGGGTATATACCCATTGCAGTGTGAATACAGATATGAACATATCATACTCGTGGGTTTTAGTTCGAACTTAGATTTAAGATACAAATTAGATTTATTTTAAATGTTATTTTAAGTGATGGTGCTTCATTTAATTTAGGATATTCCCTATTATTATTATTATTATTATTATTACTATTATTATTATTATTATTATTATTATTATTATTGTTAGTATTAATTATTTGTATTAATTATTGGTATTATTATTAACTGTATTTTTAATTAATAAGTTTATTATTGTCATTATTGAGTGTAATTAGTTACCACTGCCACCGGGTATATACCCATTGCAGTGTGAATACATACATACATACATACATACATACATACATACATACATACATACATACATACATACATACATACAAGTTTTGGTGTTTCGAATTTTTACGTTTTCGTGGTTTTGTGGATATGGGCGTTACTGAATGAAAGAGTTCTTAGTCATACTTATACTCAACAAGATTGCTACCTGTTGCATTTAATTTTCTAAAAATTAAAAACTTTCAATAGATTACATTGGACAACAAATTTAAACTTTACTCCTGTCCTTTAGATGAAATATGTAATTTTAACTGAATGAGAGGTGCTGGGTTCATTTCTGAAAACCAAAATTTTCTGACACATACCATTTTTATGGTACATGCACTTCACTCATTTAAACAAATTTGTTATACTAGCATATAAAGCAACCTTTATTTGTCCAAAGTTTAAAAATTAAAATAATAATAATAATAATAATAATAATAACAATAATAATAATAACAATAATACTAATAATAATAATAATAATAATAATAATAATAATAATAATAGCTTCATTTTCCCTGGCAGAGTTGAGGCCATGAGGCCTTCTCTTCCACTCAACCAGGATCAAATCACATACAGAAAAATATATACCGGTATACAAATATTAACTTAATAATAATAATAATAATAATAATAATAATAATAAAATAAAAAAGAGATTGAATACATATACACAATCAGTATTAACTTAAAAGTAATAATAAAAGAAGAGATTGAATACATAATCACAAACAGGAAAATACATTCTAGTATACAAGTAATAACTTAAAAAAAAAAAGAATTTATATATATATGAATATAATCTCATAACTTAAAGGAATAGTAGAATTGTATGATCAGCACAGCACGGGTTACAGTGAGACAATGACAATTACCTAGATGTTAGTGTTAATGGAAAAATAAACTAATGACTGTATAAAATAGTAATCGTAATAATAATAACAATAATAATAATACATAAAAATTAAAATGTCTGTTACGTTTGTAGACAGCTTCTGCAATCTCTCTGATGAGTTACTAGCATTATTCAGCCAGCATACTTGCATTCCACCTTCCACTGAAGCGCTTTTCGGAGATAAATATTTCCTGATGAAACCTCTGCCCATGTTCATCGCTTACAGCACCAAAGTTTTTTTTTTTTTTGGAAAGAAGTCCAGGTGACTGCCAAGAAAGTGTACTTTCAGTGGCATGTGGCATCACATAAGGTGAAAGTAGTGCAAAATTTCACTAACATTAAATAACTTTTTATTTTGGAGAAACAGTACGTGCTGGACAAAAACGGACTGCGGTTTCGCTTTTGCGACCACAAAATACATCAAATACACATGTTTTTTTTATAAAAAGGGCAAATTTCGTGTTGTACAGAGTTGTATTGGTTGAATCAGAAACATCATTTGACAAAATTTTCTCGTAATGACCTGAACTGACTAGTGTGATTTATACCACTCTGTATATTAAGCTAACTTACTAAGCAAAGGCTGGGCTGTAGGCAGTTTGTGATGGTAAAATGTCATTCGCACAATGCGCTCTGCAGTGAATGAAGAACTGTATGATGAATGTCCCTGGATGAGATGGCAACCACACCCGGCAGACGCTCGTTACAACATTCCATCATGCTGGCAGCTCGTACTGCCCTGCACCTGTGTGGAAGTTCATGCTGGTACTCGCATCCTTGTTTGCGATACTTTCCTACTTGGTGATTGGATTTCCTGAGGTTGGAGCTGCAAGATTAAGGAGCATGTGTTAATTATAATTACATTGCGTCCTCACGACCGTTAAGGAAAGGGGTTCTATAATCAGGTGTGATTAATTGTCGAGGGTTAGTGCCTCAGTTCGAATGGAGAGTTTCAAGGTAATATATTCCCCTTGTCCAAACATCTTTAATGTCCCCGCAATAAGCTGCATTATATCGAGAGACAATATTTGAAAGGATGACTAATTTTCGTGATTCGCTATTGAAATATACTTATCTTTTCTCCTTTTTTGTGAGCTTCGGATAGATTGAATATTTTTCCAGTCACAGAGGATGTGTTAAGAAGATAGCATAATGCTCCAAACGTGTGCCCAATGTGCTCGTCAACTATCCATCTCTGCAATACAATCCAGTCTCTCTTCTGTCCACTATTCCATTGTGCCACTTCACGTCTTTGTGGTTTCTAATTTAAAAAATTGAATCAGAGTGTATTTATTAAATAGTCTCAAATTTATATTTACATTACAACATTTCAGAGCAATAGTTTCTTATTTCGTATTTCAAGTCATTTGATATCAATCCATTTCCTTTTACTTATACCCATTTCCTTTGATTTAAACGCGTTTCTTTTACGAGTATTTAAAAGCATTTCTTTCATTTAAACCCATTTCTTTTATTGAAACCCATTTCCTTTTACTTATACCCATTTCTTTTGATTTAAACCCATTTCTTTGATTTAAACCCATTTCTTTTATTGAAACACATTTCCTTTTACTTATACCCATTTCCTTTGATTTAAACCCATTTCTTTTATTGAAACCCATTTCCTTTTATTTATACCCATTTCCTTTGATTTACACCCATTTCTTTTATTGAAACCCATTTCCTTTTACTTATACCTATTTCCTTGGATTTAAACCCATTTCATTTATTTAACACCATTTCTTTTATTTAAACCCATTTCCTTTGATTTAATCCCATTTCTTTTATTTAAACCCATTTCCTTTCACTTCTACCCATTTCCTTTCATCATTTCATTTATTTAAACCCATATCTTTTATTTGAACCCATTTCCTTTTACTTACACCCATTTTCTTTTATTTAAACCCATTTCCTTTTATGTAAACCCATTTCTTTTATTTAAACCCATTTCTTTCATTTAAACTCATTTCCTTTTACTTAAACCCATTTCCTTTTATGTAAACCCATTTCTTTTATTTAAACCCATTTTCTTTTATTTAAACCCATTTCCTTTTATGTAAACCCATTTCTTTATTTAAACACATTTCCTTTTACTTATACCCATTTTCTTTTATTTAAACCCATTTTCTTTTATATAAACCCATTTCCTTTTATGTAAACCCATTTCTTTTATTTAAACCCATTTCTTGTATTTAAACCCATTTCTTTCATTTAAACTCATTTCCTTTTACTTAAACCCATTTCCTTTTATTTAAACCCATTTTCTTTGATTTAAACCCATTTCCTTTATGTAAACCCATTTTCTTTTATTTAAACCCATTTCCTTTTGTGTAAACCCATTTCCTTTTATTTAAACCCATTTTCTTTTATTTAAACCCATTTTCTTTTATTTAAACCCATTTCCTTTTATGTAAACCCATTTCTTTTATTTAAACTCATTTTCCGTTATTTAAACCCATTTTCTTTTATTTAAACCCATTTTCTTTTATTTAAACCCATTTCCATTTATGTAAACCCATTTTTTATTTAAACCCATTTTTTTATTTAAACCCATTTCCTTTTATGTAAACCCATTTCTTTTATTTAAACCCATTTCTTTCATTTAAACTCATTTCCTTTTACTTAAACCCATTTCTTTTATTTAAACCCATTTCTTTCATTTAAACCCATTCCTTTCATTTAAACTCATTTCCTTTTAATTAAACCCATTTCCTTTTATTTAAACCCATTTCCTTTTATGTAAACCCATTTCATTTTATTTAAACCCATTTTCTTTTATTTAAACCCATTTCCTTTTACGCAAACCCATTTCCTTTTATTTAAACCCATTTCCTTTTATGTAAACCCATTTCCTTTTATTTAAACCCATTTCTTTTATTTAAACTTATTTTCTTTTATTTGAACCCATTTTCTTTTATTTAAAACGATTTTCTTATATTTAAACAAATTTCTTGCATTTAAATCCATTTCCTTTTATTCAAACACATTTTATTTTATTTAAACCCATTTCCTTTTAATGAAACCCATTTTCTTTTACTGAAACCATTTTCTTTTATTTGAACCCACTTTCTTTTATTTAAAGTCATTTGTTTTATTTGGACCAATTTACTTATAATTTAATCCATTTTCTCTTATTTTAACCCATTTTCTTTTATTTCAACACATTTCCCTTTATTTCAATGTATTTTCTTTTATTTCAGCACATTCCGCATTATTTCAACACATTTTTCTTTATTTCAATCCATTTTCCTTTATTTCAACCCATTTTCTTCTATTTAAACCCAATTTCTTCCATTTTAATTCCAGTTTACCTTATTCCTATACATTTTATTTTATTTCAATTCATTCCATTGTATTTAAATTCCCTGCATTTTATTTAAATAAATTTCATTTTATTTTATTATATTATATTTTATTTTATTTTCATACAGGTCATATCATAAATGCTATGAACTGGAAAAATCAGTTCCATCAAATTAGTTGTCAGAGAGGAAGCAATAGGGGCTATATTTTGTGCCGAGCGACCGCTTTTGATGTCGCCTACTATCTCTATATTCAATGTCCCACTTATATAGATTATAGGCCTATTAACCAAATTTTAATAACAAAAAGCCTTTGACAAAGAACGCAGAAATACACTTCGGAATATGAGATTCTATATTGGTAGTACTGAACATTTTATTAAAAAGCGAAACAAAGTTTGACTGAAACAATTTATTGCAAAAAAAAAAAATGTATTGATATTACGCCGACAAACTTTTGTGTAAGAGGGGTATCCTTTATCAGCATCTCCTTATCTATATATACCTATTGACGAAGTCATGCGCACAGAGAATAGGCCTAAGAAGGCTCATAAAAAAGAGGTACAGTATTCAGGTTAGAGAAGTAAATTAATCGTTTTATAGATTTACTCCACGACACAAATGACTGTGTTGTCACAATTCTGAATTACTGTGCCGATCATATTACAAAAAAGAAATGTTTTTCTCTGTGTGAATTCGGAAGTCGGGTTTAAAACACAAAATACGACTTGCACGAGACGATACTTACACAATTATGATGCGAATATGGCCGTTTGTAATGCTCCAATAAAGGTTAAGAGCACACAAAAGTTCCGAAGTGAAAGATTGTTTTGAAAGTCTTCTCTGTCATAGGCTACATAATAAAAATAACCATTGCAAAAACACGTTTTCTCTTTATACTTTACTTTTTCTAGTTTTCTACGTACATTATACATTATACGTCATTTATGGCTACCAGTTTTTACGTATAATTTACATTTTACGTAGAAAACAATTTTGCATAATTACATAATCGGTATTGTAACAACTCAAAATAACTATTGATTTTTAATATCCTTGTTATCCTCTGACAACATACGGTGAGATTAAGGATGAAATTGAAAAGAAAATCAAAATTAGATTTTTTATCCCAAATAATTTTTTGAAATTTTTGCTTACTTTGGCATTAGATTTATTGGAAAATGCCAATTGTAATTGCTTTAAATTGCGTAATAAATAAGTTTGATACATAAAACAACTTTTTCTCATCTCGCATTGTTTCATAAAAATATAAATATCTCTGAAAATATGTGATAAAAATGGTTGTGGTTTGGCGTGTTTTACAGTTGAATGTGTGCTTGATAAGATGGCGATATTGTTGAAGACTTTAATGGCAGTCTTTGTAGTGAAATTTCATATGAAGTTTAGTATTCAATTTTTTTATGATATTCTTGTTAGTCACAGAGAACTTAAGGTGAGATCAGAGATCAAAAAAAAAAAAAAAAAAAAGATTATTTGTCTCAAATAATTATTTTGAATTTACCGTACTTTGATTTAATTAAAATTTTCTAATAAATTATATAAGTATTTTAAATTATGTAATAAATTTGATATATTAAACAACTTCTTTTTCATCCTGCACTGTTTCATAATAGTACATTATGCAACGAGCCTATAATGAAGGTAATTGAGAAGGGAGTATGGATATTTATGAAACGAGCGCAAGCGAGTTTCATAATTTTCATACGAGCTTCTTAATTGCCATTATAGGCGAGTTTCATACGACTTTTTATGCTCGACCATATCTCTAACTTGATATTATTAATTTTCTTTGTATCTGACCTTGACCAATGTCCCGTATGTTGTGATATGTTGGCAGACGCGAAAGTATTGATTTTTTCCGAGGAACAGATGTCCAAAGTGACCTTGCTAGGCCATAAGAACCTACAGAGTAACATTGAAATTAAATTAGACATTGAAAAACGAGATGGCAAATTGAATTTATTTGAATATTATTTACAATTAACGCTAATTATTATAGTAACAGAACATAACCTTCTGCGACAGTATTGGATTTCCAGCCTCCGTGACTTTTCGCTAATTCTCTTTCGATTGCATATCCGAGAATAATCGATACTTGCGGTTTTATAACGGTAGAAAGCTGACCTGTCATTGGCTGAACAGTTGTAACCTGAGTCATCATTGGCTGAAAGACCTGACCTTTAATGAGTAGGTGTACTTTAATGACATGCATTAAAGGTCTGCTACCAGGTGTATAATTACTACATTTCGGCATGGTCGAGCATAAAAAATATAAATATCTCTGCAAATATGTGATAAAAATAGTTGTGGTTTGGCGTGTTTTATAGTTGAATGTATGTTTGGTAAGAAGATGACATTGTTGAGGACTCTAATGGCAGGTTTTGTTGAGAAAATTCAAATCAAATTTAGTATTCAATTTCTTTGGAAAATGTAAGTTTTCCTAAAATGTAAGTTTTCCTAAAATGTAAGTTTTCCTAATGTTTGATTTGTTGCTCAATTTCTCGAAAGTAAAAATTTACAACATACGTATGTACATTTTTCTCATAATCTAAGGCAGTTGGGAGCAAGACATTTTTACAGCTTATCTACAGTATTACATTGATTACTGAGTTCTGGTTTAAGGTCATTAGGAAAAAATGTTTGTTGTACATGTATATTAATGTAATTTAATTTTCTTTAAAATGTAATCGGACACAAAGAAAACAATAACATACTATTTTCACAAAGTACACTTGCCGAACAAGAACTCAGCACTTTTAAGATAACGAATAATCAGCAGTAAAATTGTCTTTTAGAGATCTTTATTACTTACTTACTTACTTACAAATGGCTTTTAAGGAACCCGGAGGTTCATTGCCGCTCTCACATAAGCCCGCCATCGGTCCCTATCCTGTGCAAGATTAATCCAGTCTCTATCATCACACCCCACCTCCCTCAAATCCATTTTAATATTATCCTCCCATCTACGTCTCGGCCTCCCTAAAGGTCTTTTTCCCTCCGGTCTTCCAACTAACACTCTATATGCATTTCTGGATTCGCACATACGTGCTATATGCCCTGTCCATCTCAAACGTCTGGATTTTAAGTTCCTAATTATGTTAGGTGAAGAATACAATGCGTGCAGTTCTGCGTTGTGTAACTTTCTTCATTCTCCTGTAACTTCATCCGGCTTAGCCCAAAATATTTTCCTAAGAACCTTATTCTCAAACACCCTTAACCTATGTTCCTCTCTCAGAGTGAGAGTCCAAGTTTCACAACCATACAGAACAGCCGGTAATATAACTGTTTTATAAATTCTAACTTTCAGATTTTTTGACAGCAGACTGGATGATCAGAGCTTCTCAACCGAATAATAACACGCATTTCCCATATTAATTCTGCGTTTAATTTCCTCCCGAGTGTCATTTATATTTGTTACTGTTGCTCCAAGATATTTGAATTTATCCACCTCTTCGAAGGATAAATCTCCAATTTTTATATTTCCATTTCGTACAATATTCTGGTCACGAGACATAATCATATACTTTGTCTTTTCGGGATTTACTTCCAAACCGATCGCTTTACTTGCTTCAAGTAAAATTTCCGTGTTTTCCGTAATCGTTTGTATGGTGGGTCCCTATCACCACGGCATGGCGCGTCCTCAGGTTGCGGATAGAGGAGACGGCCTCCAGATATGGAGGGTAGCTGCGAATATATTGAATAAGCAGTCGTGGACAGCCGATAAGGGGTGGTCCTCCAGCTTGGGGGTTGGGCGAAGGGCTTACAACCCATCACCGTAAAAAACAGCTTGTTACGAATCCCTACAATAAGCCTCGGAATAGGAGATAATGGAGAAAAAATGGGAGTATAAGGGTACAGTACATCAGTTATTCATAGATTTCAAAAAGGCATATGACTCGGTTAAGAGGGAAGTGTTATATGATATTCTTATTGAATTTGGTATTCCCAAGAAACTAGTTGGATTAATTAAAATATGTCTCAGTGAAACATACAGCAGAGTCGGTATAGGTCAGGTTCTATCTGATGCTTTTCCAATTCACTGCGGGCTAAAGCAGGGAGATGCACTATCACCTTTACTTTTTAACTTCGCTCTAGAATATGCCATAAGGAAAGTTCAGGGTAACAGGCAGGGTTTGGAATTGAACGGGTTACATCAACTTCTTGTCTATGTAGATGACGTGAATATGTTAGGAGAGATCTTTATTACTTTCTGAAATAAAGGTACTTAAAAGTGATTAATTTAACATTGGTAACATAATGCCTCTGATGTCTCATTAAAATTTCCTTATTCAGATATGCATTTATTCTTTTACGCAGCTTTAAACTTATGACTGACTATTGAGTTTGTGAACTGTGATTAGAATTCTGGATTGAGAAGGGAAAAATTGACTAAAGTTTGGGGCTCGAGTATCGACGAAAATGAGAGCACTGCAAATCGATGACCGTGGAGAGCCCAATGCCTGTGGCTGAGGAAACTGTCTGTGGCGGAGTAGTTATTAGCGATTAACTACCCCTCCTTGTGTGTTCTGGCAAGCTACATTCTTTCATCCTCCAACCACGAAGTTGTTAAATCCCTTCAGTGGGACGGCGAATTTCAGGAGACGACAAGTAACGGTCAAGCTTTGAGTTCACATAGATGTTGCATAAGCCTCGACATTCGCTGCAAGGATGTAGGATAGCAAGTATAATTTGCATGGTCTCTTCTTTTAAAATGTACCCTTAATTAATAGTAATAGTACTACAATAATAATAATAATAATAATAATAATAATAATAATAATAATAATAATAATGGCAATATAATAATAATAATACCGGCAATATAATATTAATAATAATAATAATAATAATAATACTTACTTACTTATTGGCTTTTAAGGAACACGGAGGTTCATTGCCGCCCTCACATAAGCCCGCCATTGGTCCCTATCCTGAGCAAGATTAATCCAGTCTCTACCATCATATCCCACCTTCCTAAAATCCATTTTAATATAATCTTCCCATCTACGTCTCGGCTTCCCCAAAGGTTGAAGGATTCGTAACAAGCTGTTTTTACGGTGATGGGTTGTTAACCCTTCGCCCAACCCCCAAGCTGGAGGACCAGCCCTTATCGGCTGTCCACGACTGCTTATTCAATATATTCGCAGCTACCCTCCATATCTGGAGGCCGTCTCCTCTATCCGCAACCTGAGGACGCGCCATGCCGTGGCGATAGGGACCCACAATACATAGTAATAATAATAATAATAATAATAATAATAATAATAATAATAATAATAATGGTGGTACATCTAACCTTGAAGATGAAAAATGAATAGCTTGAGATCGAAAGAGAAAAAAAAAAAATTAAAATGGTCTTTGGAGTAGGAACATTTGAGGTGTCAGCGCAACAGTGGTCTAACCCTCCTCAATGCGAAAAATTAAATATTGAGTCTTCAGTTAATTTTGACGTGAACTATCTTCCTACGAAGTGGAATAGATCAATCCACCATTATATAGCTTGTTAGGAAACATGTAATTTTTCCCCTAAAAATATCACTTGTATCTATATATAACTTTAACTTGCTTTTTCTACATTAAAAAAGTGGCTTAGTCCACTGTTGAGCTGACTCTCTCACTATCAATAAAATATAAACCCTCATTTATAAATCATTGGTACAAAGGTGTTGTGTTATACGGAGCAGAATCTTGTACAGTAATGGCAAAAACAACCGGAACGACTCTTGTAGCTGATACAAAAGAGCCTGTGCTGTATATTGTTTTAAATTGTGGTAATTTCAATATGGATAATTAAGCCAGAGATATGTACTGCTATTTAATGTAAAAATACGCAGATATCTTTGCCGAATAGAGGTAGAAATGTAATATTGATGCCAGATGAAAATAAAACTCTCAAAGTTTTTTCGTCTGTAAGCTTGAGGAACTGAAGGAAATAAAAGACGGTAAGACTCGAACAAATGCAATAAATTTCATTTTTACGATTAATTATACAATATGTGTTTTGTGATTAGCAAAATTTGAATCTGTGAGTCTAAAATCAGCTACAAGGGTCGGTCCGTTTTTTTTGCCACTATTGTACAATAGGCAGAACACACGAAAACAAATAATTTGCCCCCGCAACTAACCTTTCCAATTTGTGTATTAATTTTTAAATCACTGTTTATGTTTAGTTGTGCAATTAATATACTTGTAACATAACGAATTGTACGTTCGTAATAACAAAAATTTAAATGCCGTAATATATACTATTCTTAAAATCATGTCATGATAATAACAATTTAAATTGCTTACATTAAGATGATATTGAAGATCTTATATTATAAAATATTCATTTAGCAAGCATAGGAAAAGGAAAGACGCAATTATGAGGTGAAATTTTTATGTATTAAGTTTTTAAATATTATTAATTCTATAATCTCGTATCTTTCTTCTTTTTCAGGTAAGTGGCCTCATAGAAAAATAACATCGGAAGAGTGATGAATGGGTATGTAGTATATAATATCATATAAGGAATAATAGTATAAACATTACTTACGTGGGATTTTGATTAGTGAAGAAAATACATTAATATTGCAGATTTAGAGGAAGTTCGGATTTTGATAACCTGATACTAATTTCACTACAAACGCTAGCAATAATACTTCTGCCTTTCATATTTTATTGTACCGATTACGGTTTTATAGCTACATAAATATTTATCATAACCTATAATTATCTTAAGTATGCGCTTTATAATTCGATATTTATATTAGCTTAACTTAAATCATTTTATCGATTTTTTCCTTAAGAAAATCAGGAAGGTTTTGTGTGACTATTACACTTTTACTACGTCACACTACTTTTGACCAATAAAACGGTACGAAAGGACGTCTTTCAACCAATCATGGATGCTTATCGCACAATTTTATCGCGTCCCTAGCAATTGTTTAATTTTGTCGCGTCCCTAGCATTTGTTTATTTTTATCACTACCCTAGCATTTGTTTCTTTGTTTGCCAACATTTCAAACTGCACTGGTCTGCACGTCAAAAAACAGAAAATTACAAGCCACTCCAGTCGATGCACAGCAATTTCAAATATGACTCGGATTGGCATTCAAGAAAAGAATTAATAAAGATCACAGGTCATATATGAAGAGCACCATTCGGAAATCCTGAATAAGTTGAGGAATACACCATGTACTTCAACGAGTTCACTTCTTTTACGCACACGTCCAATATAACATCAACTGAACCACCATCCACTAAAACATTCAAATTTGAAAATTGTACCTACCTTTCAATAAGTGTTTCTTTTAAAACTATTCATTTTTATTTTTTATTTCATCATCGTTAATTAAAACGTTTCTTGTTTATTTCATCGTCCCTACTTAAAACTTTTCTAACACTTGTTTATATTATTTAGGTTATGTCTGTTATAGCTTCTGCTATATGATATTATGGATAGTCACGTATCAGAGATTGTTTAATACTAAGATTTATTGAAAATCATCTGTCAAATGACGTTGTTTACTGGGATCCGGATGATTGAAGTGAAATGCAAATGTTTTAATACAAATGAAACAGAATCAACAAAGCCTTCTTGACTAGTAACAGTCCACAGAGTTCATTGATGATTCCATAGTTGGCACAACTGATACCAGTAACAAGAAAACAATCATAAAACACTACTGCCATCTAGCGTAATGTTGAGATGGTACAATAATACATTTGAAGACAGTTATATTTTCGTAAACCAATTAATATTTTATTGTATTGGAGTACTTCGTTACTTCTAATCTTTATATACTTTCTTCTAATCGTGTAATCGTCAATTAAATCCCACTCGTGTTTTGATTTTCTCTAGATAAATCAAAACCTCTAGTGAGATTATTGTTGATAAGAAAGTCGTTCTTAGTCATATCTTTATAATGTAATGTTAGGAAATAGATTCTTAGTCGATTGATAAAAAATTGTGCACATTTTATCTTGTGCATTAACTGCAATGCCAGTTCTTACTTTAAATATTTTCTCTTAATCTACGTTTATCGTAAGGTAGGTTTATTTTCTTCAGGGAGCTCAACAGCCATTGCTTTTACATTTTTCACTTTCTTAAAGCAGACCGTAAAAGACTAAATTTGACATTATGGAATAAATATTAAAAAAATAGTGAAATGTATTATGAAAAGAAAACAATATATTTAATTATTTGAAGATGTAAACATGTAATTATTTATAATAATAGGCCTGTATTGACTAACATTTTCTGATTACACGTTTCGAAAAGAATCCAATGTCACAATGCTGAAGTTTCTGACGTCTTCAAGTGTAATATTTTCAGAATATTCCTAATTTCCATACATTTGTACTTTAAATATAGCCCATAATACACAAAATGACAGAATATAATTTTCTAATTTCATCTGGTCTGGTACATTTTAAATATATATAATTTGAAGGCAATATAATATATACATATAGCCTATATTTATTGGATTTAAATTACTATTAAAATTCGTGGGTAGTGGGACAAGGGGATGTCACCTTTGAGCCAAAATTGAAAGTCAACATTTTCATAGAGAAATGTCAGAAGAACATTGTATAGAATGTGCTAAGTTATATCCTTGAAATTAAAGATGAATGAGAATTGTGCGTATCGAGTTAAAAAATTGTTTCGGCGATCCTACATATTTGGTCTTGAAGTGTTTTTTGAAATTATCTTAAAACTAGGTTTCCGTGACTTATCACCTTTTGTCCGCTCACCCACGAATTATAAAACTCACAAAATATTCGGCCCCGGGACCCACTTAGATTAAGTATTAAATCTTTCCTGAAGATAAAAAGTGCCAGTCGGAGAATGGTACCTATCACACTACCTCATTCTAATACCGATATTGTAAAAACATGGAAATCTATCTACATACAGCCATGCACTTTCATGCCGTCCAAAGCGGATATTTGTGCTTTACTACTTTTCAAAGAAAATTCAATGGTGCTCGGTAAAAAGGCGTAAGTCAGAAATGGGTGGTTTTGAGTTATTTTACTTCGTTATTTAACAACGCTTTACCAGCTACAAGGTTATTTAGTGTCTATTTTTAAGTAGGTTATTTTACGACGCTTTATCAACATGTTAGGTTATTTAGCGTCTGAATGAGATGGAGGTGAATTCCGGTGAAATGAGTCCAGGATCCACACCGAAAGTTACCCAACATTTGCTCATATTGGGTTGAGGGAAAACCTCGGAAAAAACCTTAACCAGGTAACTTGCCCCGACCGGAAATCGAACCCGGGCCACCTGGTTTACCAGCCAGACGCGCTAACCGTTATTCCACAGGTGTGGACTTTAACGTCGATGGGAGTGGTGATAGCTGGGTGGTATTTGGCGAGATGAGGCCGAGTATTCGCCATAGATTACCTGACATTCACCTTACGGTTGGGAAAACCTCGGAAAATATCCAACTATGTAATCGGCTCAAGCGGGGATCGAACCCACGCCCGAGCGCAACTGCGAACCGGCAGGCAAACGCCTTGGCTGACTGAGCTACGTCGGTGGCTGGTTTTGAGTTATGACCTATATATGAATAGAAAAAATCTACTTCTTCAGATGGTATACAGAACATATATCTATGCTGTTTTATAGTTGTTTACATTGTTGTTTTTTGTTAGTAAAATAACATGTACAAAAATACTGTCTTAATTCTTCCTGAAGGAGTAAGAACTCGTGCTCAGGGAGTTATCTAAACACATACTTAACACAAACAAAGATATTTATTCACACAAAGTAGGTCAAGAAAAAAAAATTATAGGAATAAATTAACTTTAAAAATACAATTTCAATTTTAACAATTTAAATCATACAATAAATATATATTCCTTCTTTAAAAATTAAATTCCTAACGCTATTTTTGAAATTTCTGATACTAAAATTTTTCAAATTTGGGTGTTTTTCAATTATTTTATTATATAACCTTGGACCAAAGTAGGTACCTTGGCTAAGATCTGTGCTTGTGAAACACTTTGGTAGTGATGTAGAACTTTAGGTTTCCAGCTCTTCATAATGATTTTCAACGTCATTTCAAAGTTTAGATTTGGTCTGATCAAAACTTGCATTTTGTTACTTATGTACCATAGAATTTTACTTTCGCAAAACTTATTGTTCCCTTCAGAAGCATTATCAAATACAACGTTACGAAAGATAGTGCAGTATGTTCATTATACATTCCTCCTTACGGTTGACAATAGTAACTCGGTATCTCTCTTTATTATGCATGGACGAGTACTGTTATTGAAGTACGGACAAGTCTGGTAGTGTTCCGAAAGTCAGCAACACGATAGGCGATCGATATGTTTGGAGTAGAATGTGTGTCGGTATATGTTATGTTCCAATATTTTTGCGCTATTGCATTACATACATACCACAATACAAATATCTGATAAATTCCAGCATGACCTTAACAAATATTTTCACCTTACGCAACAGAAATAGCCTATGTTATGCAGAAGACAGAATTTGTTATTTTATAATATAATGCAGACTGGAAACGAAAGATGCTTTGAATAGTTCACTTTAACGCCAATATATTAATATGGCGCTCATGATTTACTAATGGACGTAATCCATCTTAATTAAGAAATCATAATAATTACTTAAACGAATGAAATTACGTATTCTCGTGGGATTCACGTTGCACGCTAGTCAATTAAACATCAAATTGGCATACTAATACATGGGATTTTCCATCATGTCGTGGCACTTGGAAGCTGTAACTTCTTGTGTGTTTCTTTTTCTAGTCATGAGTTTTATTAAGCGGTAGCGCCGCCCTAGGTTGTCTGATGGCAACCATGCTAACCACTTGGTTCTAGGTTCGCAGCTATAATCTCGACGAAGGGCGATAGATGTTAAAGTGACATGAAATACCATCTCTTGGTATGAGGGTAATAATAATAATAATAATAATAATAATAATAATAATAATAATAATAATAATAATAATAATGCATCATTTTTTCTGGCAGAGTTAAGGCCGTGAGGCCTTGGTACAGGGACTTGTAGGGTAAAGGTGACTAATTCCGTGATATCCCTAATCCCGTGATAAAATTTCAATTGACTGCCATGGAGTTGTGGTCTCTGACTTTTAAGTTTTTGAAATACCTAACAGATGCCAGGAGATGTCTTCTTTTTAATTCTATTGATTGCCCGCCTTTTGAATAGAAGTAGTCGACTGCAGAAGTTTTTGTTTAGTAAAAGGTGGTTGATCAGTAAGTTTTTCTTCCTCTTGTGACCACTCCCGAAGAAACATTTTATATTTGAGGTAAGAATTAATATAGCATTTTAAAAATGATATATTACTGTAGATTAAATACAGCTGAATCAATGTGTATGATTATTTAAACATTATGAGACAATAACAATGCTAAAGGAGCTTTCACATTTTCGGATTTATTTTCATATTTATCCTTCCTGGTTCACTCCACGAGTGATGCCAACGTTAAATTGTGAAAATTAATGTCTATGAAAGAAAATAGTTCGTGGAAATAATAATAGAAATAAATTAAAGAAAACATCAATTATAATTATAATTGAATAATAGGGGGTATATTTAACTTAATTACTGCTGTTGTTAGGAATATAAATAATGAGAAATAATTGTCTTATAATTCAATTTATTCTAATTTAATTTTGTATTGAATTTAACTTTCAGTTTATTTTGTTTATAATATATTAATATGTAATATGTATTCTCGTAGTTACACAAGTATTTTGTATGATATTTGTCACTTAGGCCCTTTTTCTATGTTTTAATTTTTTGCCATATCCATATTAAAACAATATACCATGACTTTAATGTGTTTTTCCAAATACACGTTTGTTTTCTGAGCAGTTAATTAGTATTATTTTATTATCACGGAATTAGGAAACCACTATCACGGGATTTGGATCCCTGTCACGGATTTAGGAGCCACTGTATAACAATGAAGAATCATATATTATATACCAAACTTGTGAAACTTTGACACTGAATGTTGTAAAAACTGTAGATAAAGGTCCAAATAACGTCATTTACATGTTATTTGAAAACTTTTCTTACAATTTTGGCATAAATATAGACTTTATTAAATATATCACGGAATTAGGCAACCTTACCCTACAGAGCACTGCTTTGTTTGAATCAAAACGTTACTCGGTATAGTTAGGTGACTAAAGCAAATGGAGTAAAACACATATTTACGAAAGCGACTTGCCTTATTCTCTTCTTGTAGAAAATGGTGATAAATTTCAAATAAAAATTAATTATGTATTTTAAGTCTCACTAATTTTATTGAAATTCGTGAATTGTCCATTATAAACCTATTTCAACTGTTACACAAACAAGAAAATTTCTTTCGATTTCACACGATGTTGTTGATGCGAATTTTAAATAGTTTATATTTATTTTAATGTTGTTTCTTGCATTGTAGTAGATATAAACAATTGTAGATTAATTCAGCAACCAAACGTTGCCTTATTCAGCAAAAGGATGTCAAAGGCTACGATTAATAGGGCCAAATGTATGGCAATTTGATTTCACTTTTTTTGTGCAAAATTTCTCAAATACAAATAACAGGGTACAAAAAAGCAAATACTTACTGTGAAGAGTCTTCTGGGTGAATGGGGCCTGAAACTGTCACGGAGAGCAACTTTATGACAGTTTGGTGGTGACGAAATACTCATTGAAGGAACTTCAGAATATATTAAATAGCTATATCCAATAAATAGACGAAAAATGACAACGTGGAAAGAGGTTGAGAGTATTCCGAAAAATTATTTTATTATTTTCTCATAATAAATACAGGCAATTTTAATATGCATTCATGCTTGTAGCTTCACGGCTTTTTTTTCCTAAATTTACACAATGGTGAAATAATGCGGAAACAAATCTATTCCATAATATATTACAACCAAATACAAATATATATGTATATCTGGAACCTCCACTAATTATGTATCAGTTGAATGTAGCCTGTGTTTATGGAAATGATGTGTGCATTATGCAAACATGGCTGTTAATGTCAAATCACGTTTAATGTTTCCTAGGCCAGTAATTGCGCTGAGCAAATAATTTGAATGCGCTGTAGCTTTGCGGGCTTCGCATATCGGATATGGTAACTGCCCGGAACGAGGGGAAAATTTCACACATGTGAGGTCCCAAAATAATTTGTTTGGCTAATTGAAAATAAACCGTTATCTATATTCTGGCTATTCTCTTAAAAGTAAAACAATCGAGAACAAAAGAATTCATTCAAGTGATTGCGAGACATTAGCTGTTCATCTTTTGTTTTCGTATAAGACATCCAAGATAAAAATATAATAAATGATGGTATAAGATAGGCCTATAGGAAAGAGGGGATTATTGTTAAAGAAAATGTATAAAATCAAGGTGCGTCAAATAAACGAGCTTTATTAATTGAAGGGTTCAGAACCATAGTGGGCCAAGCGCCATTTACTAAAACTGTAGAAAACAAGGGTTAAAATAAAGTTATTACCATCATTCAATAGAAATATATAGCAAGTAATAAAAAGTGTGTGTGTATGTATCCAATGCCCACCCACTTCACTTGGGTGATTCGGGTTCCGCATACTGCCGATAGATGGCAGAACTGTGACTCATTTTCTAGTTGTACACCACTTCGGCGGGTTACACTGTACATGATGTGTCTGTGGAGAGTTATGTCGTGAACTAGGGTGAGTGTATGTGTAAGTGTTCGTGTAAGTGTAGTGTCTGGAATGAGTGGTGATGATGAGGAAGGAAGAAGGGTAAACCCGGTGCCGGCACGTAGCCTACTCCTGTCGAATAGCAGGAAGGAGGTCGTCAGGCTTAACGTCTCCATCCGACGGATGAATCACTATCAACAGTGGCATATGCCTTCTCTTCATATGCACTGCGGAGAGATTTGGGATTTAACCCAGGCATATTGGTGCACAATCTACTGATTAGAAACATGGATCTTTGGAATGGATCAGAACGAACATTAGCTGTTAGATTTTTTTTATAAAAATGGTACGATCTCTGGGGATAATCGGAAAAATAATACTTTTTCCACGATGCAGAGGAACGTACAGCCACGGTAACATCATTCAGGTATGCCAAAATTGTAAACACATTTTTTCTTTTTATGTTACCAATGTCAACAAACCAGCGAAAAAAAAAACATATACAGCCGGGTGGTAACCAAACTTATCTTTGTGACAATGATCCATAGCCTTAGAACAAGATACAAAATGAACAATTAAGATTGATAAGAAAACAATAATTCATAAGAGGGAAATAAATTACGAAGTATAAATAATACTGTTTGAGTTTGGGATTCCTCACAAGAGTGTCACGACACGAAGAAGTTTTACTCACCCGATTGAGGATTTGCCACTGGTCGTCTAACACATGGCCATCTCCTATGTGGCGAACCTCAACTGGAGTGTGATATATGCCTTGTGCCATTTATGGTTGAACATATTTTATTGCATTGCAGGAAATATGACCGTGTTCTTTGAAACCATGCAATTCGGCCGACTCTGCGTGACGCCCTTGGAAATGATTTTAATTGTGCAAATGCAGTTCTGAGATTTTTATCCAATACAAGACTTGACAGGGTGATTTAGTTTTTATTGAACCGTTTTGCTTATCCTCCGGACCCTTTACACCCGGAGGTTAAGTTGTTATTTTATATTGGTTTTTACATACTTGACATTTCGGACTTTCTACATCCGAATATTGTATTAAATTTTATTATTTTGAAATCCGCTATATGATTTGTCTGTGGTGATATTTGTTTTATTATTGACTAGAATTTGATGTGTTTTATTTGTGTAGAAAATTAATTACTAGGATAAGGCTCCGAATTTTAATTTTCATTTAACCCAAAACTCATTTTTATGACTTATCTCCCTTTACCCAAACACTATCGATATATTGTTTTAAAGAGGAAGTTTTGTACTTTTTTTCAACTCAAATCACTACCAGTTCCTTTAAGAAATACTTTTCCCGAGCCCTAGTTATGAAAGTTATGATTAATTGTACAAAACAATAAAATTTAAAACCTTAATTAATGAACTCTACTTACATGGGAATATTCGCTCTATCTCCCTTCCTTCCATAACTGAATCAGATGTTGAACTTGTGCTTTTATTTATTTATGTATTTATTATTTATTTATTTATTTATTTATTTATTTATTTATTTATTTATTCTGGTGCAGTTAAGGCCATTAGGCCTTCTCTTCCACACCACCAGAAATACAAATACAGTTCTCACAGAATAATTCTTTTGTATGCCTTTCAGAACAGTACATTTTGTTGTGTTAGTGTCCATTTTATGCTGTCTTCATAAGTGTAAAGCAGCTTATGACTCTATAACAAGACAAAATCATAGGTAAATAAAATCTCATGCGAGAAGCCATCGTTTCACCACCATATTAAGGTTCGCGTTTTCTCCGTAAAGATTAATTCTTGGTCCCACAGAATTTATCTGTTATGGTAACAATGATTATTATTAGAGGAGAAAAACTCGCCCCGGGCCCATGATTCTACGTACCAAGTGCTCTAACCACAAAGCTACGCCGAAGTCCAATCTACAGCACCGGACCGAATCCCTCTCCTCTACTGTTTTTCCTTTTTGGCGTTACTCCATGTTCGACATATTATATGTTGACATAAAAGTTATTAAATCAACTGTCATTATAAAAGGAGCGCGCTCAGTTGAATGATGTGGTGGCCAGGATTCCCCAGTATATGCAGTATATAATTATCTTTACGTACTGTAGATTCTTCGCCCAACAGTGCATATACTGTGGAATCCCGGCCAGCAAGTCTCTCAGTTGAGTGCGCTCCTTGTATAATGACTAGGGCTAGGATTTTTATGAAATTGCATCTTTTTTTTAGTAAGCCATAAAAATAGCTGCTTTAGTATTTATATGTTATGTGATGAACTGAGTGTTTTAAGGCATATTTGTTAGGGCATTATTTTGAATTTTTCGCCTGTTTCAACTCATGAAAGCATCTTTTGTTTTATTCGATCATTTTTTAGGCATTTTCATTTAATTTCGGCCATAAATTCCCATTATTAATATAAAATTATGTTTATTTCCTTTGATATTTTCTGTACATATTTTCTCCATTAATATTCACTATTTTATATAATATTTTAATCGTTTTGCTATACAAATATCTCCACTTTAACGTAGTACACACCATGCAATGGATCAGTACAACTACACCTTCAATATACACTCCTCTATACCTGCTAATTCCGGATAAGAGTGGCCTTGTGGTAAACTACACGGAAACTAAAAGTAAAGTAAATCCATGGCCAAGATCGACCAGCTGACTGTTGAACTCACGTCCACATGCCGAAGCAGAGGTGAACGATCATACATGGAAACTACTTAGAAAAAATTATGTAAAATTTAATTTAATTACTAGTCTAAATATTATTAAGTAGTACAAAACCTCTTTTCCTATTAAGCCAATTATGTATGGTCAATTTTTAGCGCATTTTAAGGGCATTTTTGAACGTTTTTTAGGTCATAAATGCATTGTTTTTAGGACATTTTTCATGAATTATAGGTCATCAAAATCCTAGCCCTAATAATGACAGTTGACTTAATATAGAACTAGGGAACCGGGTTCGATCCCCGGCGCCAGGGCGAGTTTTTCTTCTCTAATAATAATCTTGGCGTTTTCTGTTTTCCGGTAGCCGCTCCTCTTATTACAATATCGTAAGGATCCCGATTTTATTGCTTCTGAGATTAACTATAGCGTTAACGAATTACGGACAGGTGGACTTCGGGAAGTTTCTAATAATTATTATAAAATTGTACGTCCTAAGCTGTAAGCTTGGAGACGGATTTCTATAGTACAGGGAGGATAGCTTTAACAACAATTCCGTGGGACGATGCTCGACAATAGATCCGTCCTAGATCCTAGTGGAGCGGAATAAACATTCCATGTCCATGCCGGCATTGGAATCCGTGGCATCCCATTCAGCCGGCAGTCAGTTCAAGCAACTCGCATAAATAGCGCAGAGCTCAATTAATTAAGCCCTAGGAGCAGGCTCAGGCCTCCGAGCCGCAAGGGGAATTCTTCAGTGCGAGCGCTGCTAGGCCTACCTGCCAAGGTATTGTGGTACCTGGATGGGCGCTCTGTGCGTCATTCCAGCCAGATGGAGGACAGCCTTCCTCCAGGACGTAATTTTGGAGCCTTCACGTCCCCCTCTAAGAGACTTCTCTTATTACATTCCTGTGCTCTGCTGCTTCTAATCAAAACTGTCACTCCACACCTCATGTAATACGGAGACTCCTAGGCGGGCGGTGGCTTCTACCAACACGGGTTCATTATCTGCAGAAATTTTTTCCTCCATTGACTGTCACTACAAGTAATTTGCCATTCCATGTTTTTAAACTAGCGGTAATTCTGGAGATTCAAAATAAATTCAATTTAGGAACAGATATTGCTTAAGAAATGCGTGTAAGTAAAGGCTGGTTCACAATAAACCGGGAACGAGAACCAGAATGAAAACGAGAAGCAGAGGACGTGAATATGAAAATTTTTGATTCACAATAAACCCAGAACGTAGACTACTATGTATATGATATGCATGTCAATAACGATATGTAAAGTCGATATTAAACATTCTGATGTTATTTGTATAGATAGATAGATAGGTAGGTAGGTAGGTAGATAGGTAGATAGGTAGATAGATAGATAGGTTGGATAGGATAGGATTGGATTGGATTAGGATAGATTAGATTAGGATTAGGATTAGATTAGGATTAGATTAGGATATATTATATTAGGATTAGATTAGGATATATTAGATTAGGATTAGATTAGGATGGGATAGATTAGGATTAGGATTAGATTAGGGTAGATTAGATTAGGATTAGATTAGGGTAGATTAGATTAGGATTAGGATTAGATTAGGATAGATTAGATTAGGCTTAGATTAGATTAGGATTGATTAGATTAGGATTAGATTAGATTAAATTAGATTGGATTAGAATTAGATTAGATTAGGATAGATTAGGATTCGGATAGATTAGATTAGGATAGATTAGATTAGGATAGATTAGATTAGGATTAGATTAGACTAGAATTAGATTAGGATTAGATTAGATTAGGATAGATTAGATTAGGATTAGATAGATAGACAGACAGACAGACTGACTGACTGACTGACTGACTGACTGACTGACTGACTGACTGACTGACTGACTGACTGACTGACTGACAGACAGACAGGCAGATAAGTGCATTTATTGATGCATGATAAATTATACAAACTCAAGTACACAAGATCCTTCGCACGAGGCCGTACGGCCATTCGTGCTATAACTATGCACAGTTTGAATCTTCAAAGAAAACAAAAATAATACTACTAATAATAAAATAGTAAAACAGCAGTTATTATTACTACCGTTATCATTTAAAACCAATAAATAAAATATAATTCACTTAAGATCGGTGTTCAAAGATGCAGCTATTGAAAGCCACGTATTCTCATTCATCTTCTCACCTTAAACGAGGCGCGCCGCTTATCGTAAACGTGAGGATTTTCCTCAACACTCAATATTAGAATCTCATCAAATAAAACTTGCTCCATGATGTACAGCACAGAACAAAATAATTAATAGGTTATGTCAAAGTCTTCTTGCTACAAAATATATTACGACAAAATAGCTTTTAGATGGCAATAGGATGAATCTGGTGGGCTGTGATCGGAAACGTGAACGCCAAAGTTGAAACTTGGCCAACTCTCCGTTCCCGATCCTGGGCTCCGGCAAGCTTTTCGTTAATTGTGAATGCTTACATTTAAATGTACAAAACACATTTTAACAATTTTACCGTTTTCGTTTTCGTTCCGATTTTCTTTTCCGGTTTATTGTGAACCAGTCTTAATTTGACACATCTGGTACCTAGATTTATACGCAAGAATCCTAAACTTCTGAACTACAAACACAATTTCTTATTTAATACATGAACTTACTTATGAATAATTAATTTCGCAATTTGAAAAATTGTGCAAGATGAAAGCAATAAATTTCTGTACTGCATTTGTATTTATTATACCGTTAAACATACAATATGTGCATGTCATTAAAGATTATTTCTTGCATGCCTTGTTGAGTTAGTCTATCAAACAGCGTCAGATTTTCTTTAAGAATTGAGCATGAAGACATGTCTTGGAGATATTGCGATTTTTCCTGAAATCTCTCCATGTACGCCTTATGGCTAGTCTTCTTCTCTGTCTTTCAGGTGATGAATTAGTATAGATTCCAGGCGTTTCCCTGGTTCTAGATAACTTCTCTATTTCCTATACTGGGTGTTCATTTCAAAGTGTCATGACGTCACTGTTGTTGGGTCACCGATTTGAAGCGAGTTTCAGCTTATATGTTAGAGAAGTTGCCTATTATTTAAGGCGTCCTTCAATCTGAACTTGAGAACGTGTACGGTATAACTTGAACGTCGGAGCAACAGATGGCGGTCTGTACGGTCTGTGTGCTACCATAACCTCTTTCGAACTGTGTTTTGCGCCAGCAAGTCGTACGCAGGGTATTTGCTATCATCGGTTGCGTACGGTAACATTCCACAACACAAATCAAATGCTCCGTGTCCATGTTGACCGTCGAAGTTAATGTCAACAAATACGTAAGTAATCGTCTTAACCCTCTCCCCATATCCCGACAGTACGTATTTCCAAACAGTTCACATTCCTGCCACTACAGGCGTTACCGTACGTATCGGTACGTACTCTTCAGAATGAACGCAGTACTTGCTAGGCAACTTTTCTGCCTCTTAGGTTATACACCTCTGCGGAAGTGTAAGAAGATTGAATTCTCTAGGCTCATCGGCTAGCCACATGACGGCATACAGCGAGCCATGACATATTTTGAACTAAATACCCAGTAGCCTGCATACATTCAGGGCAGTCCGTAAACTTACTGGTTGCCCCTTGTGTTACTTTCCTGATCATTTTATATGATGGAATTTTTAAGGAACCTCTCCACAAATTTTTATACAAGTAGGCAGGCTCCTTCAATAAGCTGTTTCGGCCAACGTTTAATTAAAATGTCCCACACTCTAGCCTTTAAATCTTTAAACTCAATTTTCTCCATTTACATATTTCTTACATAATGCTTTACTAAATGAAGAGTCCACTGCAAGAATGATCGATGTCATTTGGAATACATTTTGCAGGAGAAGCAATTGAAAGTTTGAAATGCTTAGCGCTCAAAGCTTAACTGTGATTTTCCGATCATTACTGGACAATGACTATCAGTGTTAATGACATATAACTCTCTGTGTACATTCTATATGTCTTAAGCTATGCATTGACAGTCTTGATTCATTTTCGACAAGAAAGTGACATCCATCATTCTCGCAGTGGACTCTTCAAGTATTATACTCCTTTAAATTTTGTAGATCTTCCTAAAGGTGTGCTCAACAAAACTTTCTATCAAGATTTTCCTTAAACGTCAAGATTTTTGGAGAACATTTTTTTCTGCCATACATCACAATTTTTATCTGTTTTTATATTTGACTATAGGAAGTAAATTTAGCACTTAATGAGAAGTGTACAATTTTTTTAAAAGATCTATGTTAAACGCTTAAGAAAATTCAAATTTCAATTAAGTATATTCTTAAAATATGTAATGTCACTCTTTACTGAAAAAGATAAGTTAATATTTGGATCAAATACGTTGAAAAACATCTGACGGTCTAGTTTCTTCAAAATCAGAGCGGTCCTTCTAATTTTCCTCGTCAAACAAATGTATTTCGACACTGTCAGGCGTTATAGTTCAACAATTACGTTGCTATCATCATTTACAATTTACAGACCTATTTTACGCATAACAGATTAAAACGTATTTTAAATTTTTAATTGTGAAGTGTATGCCTTAATCAGAATAAAAATTTGGAATCGAATACAACATAAAGGACAATTTATAATTTATTTATATCTATTTACTTCAAACTCGCCAGAATTGAGGTTCCACTGTTAATTTTTTCTTTCTGAGTTTCTTAAAAATTCTATATGACTTACCTAGATTTTTCACGGTCCTACAAGGCCTTGAATAGATATGATACTAGAATTAAATTCATTACATAGCGTTTCCGACAGATTTATGTTTTCTTTAAATGTCAAGGGATCAGCCTTTGACATTATATAATGGCACTGCACATCTTTAACTAAATTCGTATTCAAATCCAGTTCTTTAGCCGAGAGATTGAACATAATTTTGATTATTTGTCGTATCTTCTAGCTATTTCTACTACAATACATTAGAAAACAATACCGATTATCTTCTTTTCGTACGGTCCAGTACTACAATAATGCATAGCAGTTTAACATAACCGAGATATTATAATAGGAGGTGATAAAGTTCAACTCCGGGTTCTATTTCACTTAATCGTTAGTTACGTTGCTTTCATATAAAGGCCTAGTACTACAGGGACATCACTTTAATTCTACCAACATTTTTAACATTAACCTGGCTATACTCGGAAACACTGTTACCCCCCTTCCATTACAGGAGTTTGGTGTTACTAGTGCAATATGTAAACAAATCATTTTACTAGCTATAGGATGAGAGAAAAGTAGTGTATCCATTTATGTTACAGGGAACTACAGTATTACGATTTTCAGTTTGATCATTACTTTTACAGTATTTTATAAAAAAACAGTAGAATAATAACAATTTTTTTTTTTCAGAAACTCAACTCTTCAGGCGGTTATATTCATTATGTAATGTCTACTTTATTCAGCATATTACTAACCTAATTTATTCCTGAGAATTTTATGAGCACTTCCGTAAGAAACCCCAATTTCTACAGCTAACTTCTTGACCGACTTATTAGGACCTCGCTGCAACCTTTCTCTAGCATCTTCTACAACATCTTCTGTTACCTTTGTTGGCCATATTACACTTTTCTTTCCTCTTGTATACTCTGTTGCTCTAAATTTATCTGCCAGATTAACGACATATCTACGAAAATATTCCGTAATGATATAATCAGGAAATTGTGAAAAAAAAAAAACTATTGTTCACATTCGGTTATATTGTAATTCCAGTTTCCATCATCGTCCTTCATACCTACAAACAGTAAAACAAAACTCTTGATTAAATAATGCTGTTAAGTACCGTACCATATTATAGGGTACTGTACTTTCGGTAACTCTAATCTTCACTTGTGCTCAGTCCACACAGATAAATTCAGTTATGCTACACACGATACCTGTGTGAAAATAAACTTCAATAATATAAGCTCTTTCTTCTGTAGAAAATGCAACATATTTCTGAAACACACTGTACTCTGTTCTGTTTACTTCACTGCTAGCAACAGCGGCCGTAAGTTTGTGTGACTGGCGTTAGCAAGGACATTAGTGAAAGGGGTGGGAATCAAGTACATTTAGAAACGCAGGTACAATAAAAATTGAAGTAAAAATAAAATGATGTCCCTGTACTTGTATACTTACTTACTGACTTTTAAGGAACCCGGAGGTTCATTGCCGCCCTCACATAAGCCCGCCATTGGTCCCTATCCTGAGCAAGATTAATCCAGTCACTACTTTTATATCTAACCTTAAATTATTTTGAACAGTAATAATTATAATTAAAAGTAAAAACGTTTTGTTATACTTCAGCTTTAAACTTTTGTAAAAACTGCTCTTCAGAATCTCTGTCGTTTCATACGGTCAAAGGGACTAAATGTTTATAATGAAAAAATCTGAGGTGTTTTCCGCATATCTGTTACATGCGTGGATGCACATAATGAATATGTTGCATGTCAGATAAACGGCCTCTCTCCATGCATAGTGTGTTATATTTTAAGTTTTTATATAGGGACAATCTCTTTACACCTCAGGCAATAGGTAAGAACGGCGCTGTAATTTTAACGACGTAGCCAGTGTTTCATCACTGCAACGACACAAAAGAGTACATATATTACGAAGAGTAAATTCAATGAAAAATGTTTGGTTATTTTACATATTCTAAGTAGATGGTACAACTTTCTTGACATATGATCCAGATTAATTGAATGTAAATTTTTGCTACAATCAAATGTTTTTTTAATGCTGTATTGCTAAATGAAGATAAAAAAATTCAGAAGTATTTGTTAGAATGAAGTTGTTTCGTGCAAAACTATGTTCCTGTTTGCATATATTAATAATATATCTGTAGCCGAAATTTTTCTGGTAATTTTCCAAAAATAATTGGTCCTAACATATAAAATTAACCACTCTGAAACCGAAAATCGCTTTTTTGAAATTTTTGTTTGTATGTCTGTCTGTCTGTCTGTATGTTTGTTACCTTTTCACGCGATAATGGCTAAACGGATTTCGATGAAAATTGGAATATAAATTAAGTTCGTTGTAACTTAGATTTAGGCTATATGGCATTCAAAATACATTATTTAAAAGGGGGGTTATAAGGGGGCCTGAACTAAATAAATCGAAATATCGCGTTTATTATTGATTTTTGTGATAAATGTTACATAACAAAAGTTTCTTTAAAAATAATTTTCGATAAGTTTTATTCCTTGAAAGATTTTGATAGGACTGATATTTAATGAGATAAATGAGTTTTAAAATTAAAATAACTGCCATCTAAGGTCGTGTAATGAATTAAAAAACAAATGACTTCGTCTATAAGGGGCCTTGGACAGCAACAATCGAAAGCTATGAAAGATAGCCTACAGATAATGTTTCTGTGTTTGTATGAAGTATTATCGGAAGCTAAATTAACCGATTTGTATAATTAATTATTATTTCACCATTTGAAAGTGTAGTTTCTCTAGATGGACATAATGCTATAATGTTATTACAGTAACTTCTGAGTGAATCGAGGACAGGTAAGATTAAAATAGCTTCTTATGCACAGAAAACTTGATAGGCTATTCTGTACATTCGTTTCCTGTATTTCCTAAAATAATTTTTATGACCAAATGAGTGGTCTCTGGATCAAAATGATCGCATTTTAATTATGCAAATACAATTTAAATTAAGTAACATAAAAAACGATTTATCCTTCTATCAAACACGAATGTTCCCTGGATCAAACGTCATATTTTAATTATGTAATTACTTTAATTTATTTCTAACGGGTGCAGCGGAGCGCACGGGTACGGCTAGTATATATATAATTTTAATGTACCGAAGTACATATGATATTTCCATGCAGATATTCTGCGTCATCATACGATGAAAGAGCAATGGAACGGAGAAAAATTCTCTCCGGCACCGGGATTTGAACCCGGATTTTCAGCTCTACGTGCTGATGCTTTATCCACTAAGCCACACCGGATACCCATCCCGGTGTAGGACAGAATCGTCTGTTTAAGTTCCAACTCTTGGTTTCCCTCTAGTAGCCGCCCTCTGCACTACGTCATAGAAGTCTATGAACCTAGGACTGAAGTCCACACATGTGCTGAGGTGCACTCGTTATGAGTGACCAGTTGGCCGGGATCCGACGGAATAAGCGCCGTTTTAAATCATAACGAGTGCACCTCAGCACATGTGTGGACTTCAGTCCTAGGTTCATAGACTTCTATGACGTAGTGCAGAGGGCGGCCACTAGAGGGAAACCAAGAGTTGGAACTTAAACTGAGACGATTCTGTCCGACATCGGGATGGGTATCCGTTGTGGCTTAGTGGATAAAGCATCAGCACGTAGAGCTGAAAACCCGGGTTCAAATCCCGGTGCCGGAGAGAATTTTTCTCTGTTCCACTCATCCTTCATCACATGATGACGCAGAATTTCTGCACGGAAATATCATGTGTACTTCGGTACATCATAATAATATGTGATATGCGAAAAATACCCACTTAGTGATTTAAAACGGCGCTTTCTCCGTCGGATTTCGGCCACTTAGGCACTCATAATGAGTGCACCTCTGCACATGTATGGATATTGTGCCTCTGTCATACATCTATGACGCAGTGCATGAGGTAGGCCACTAGAGGGAACCCAATAGGTGGAACTTAAACTGAGAGGATTCAATCCGATATCGGGATGGGAATCCGGTGTGGCTTAGTGGATAGAGCGTCAGCACGTAGAGCTGAAAAGCCGGGTTCAAATCCCGGTACCGGAGAGAATTTTTCATTCTTCCACTCATTCTTCATCATGGATGTTACCCCTTAATATTCAGACACATTTAATATGCGTATAACAAAAATATTGGGTAATAATTTTCAAATGGTATTTTGTTTGAATATATTTTAATGTTTTATTTTAAAATATAATTGAAGCCTAATTTAGGAACATTAAATCCAGACGTTTGAGATTGGCAGGGCATGTAGCAAGTATGGGCGAATCCAGCTATGCGGAAGGCCAGAGGGGAAAAGACCTTTGGGAATGCCGAGACGTAGATAGGAGAATAATATTCAAATGGGTTTCAGGAGGTTGGGATATTTTATCTATTCGAACGCTGACGAAAAAATTGTAACATCATTTACAAAAGAAGTTAATTATTGCGAAATGTATAAAACGTATAATGAGAAATATCTGTCGTCTTGACGACGGAGATACTGTAGCCTATATCCTTGTACATACTCTGTACGACGAAATTATTACCTTATCAAGTTGAAATTCGCTGTGCAGTTAATAAGGTCTCGTAGCTAGCGACGTGGCTCTCACCTAGATACTGCGACCTTTTAGTTGCGGGTTTATTGGAAATAGACTCACCGCGGACTTGATGGATGACTTTCGTGGTCAGCAGCGGAGGCAGGGTCAGTCTCAGGCCAGCTGCACTCAGGACGCTAATAACAATGGACTCCTAGTAAGGGGAAGGTCGCCTAACTAGCTCCTAGATGATAGCGTCACACAGAGATAGTGACGCAGGCTGCGGAACATACTGAAAACGATTCTAACGCAGTCGCTTACAATATTATTAGCAGTTTAAAACTGAAATGGGAAGATAAATTTTCAGAAAATGGAAACTAATTATATTTTAGAAAGGAATTCTCACCTGTACTTTATTTTATTCGGGTGTTTTATGAGCTCATTTATTATTATTATTATTATTATTATTATTATTATTATTATTATTATTAATATTATTATTATTATTATTCCTGCCTAATAACTCTGGGTATAACTATGATAAAAAATGCAAGCACTTTAAATGTCGAAGCCTGTATGCTACAGAGGTGTGAAAATAATTAGAATAATCTTAATTTTAAAGGTTTTTTAATAGTTCCTTCACAAATATTCATTGAATTGATGAATATTGGTATATGATATTACTATACTGATGTAGGATATATTTACTACTAACAATGCCGGAAAGCATTGTTGTACATTGGTATTTTTCTTATTTTACAATTGTTATGGGAATTCTGAAATTATTATATCATACTGGCGGAATTGGAAACATCAAAAATTAATTAAGAAATGCTTTAAACAAATTGTTCTTTGCGTTTACATTGTTGTGAAGGTTCAAATGAACGTATACATCTGTTTTGTGCATATAAATTTTTATGTTTCCAATTCCGCCAACATAATATAATAATTTCTGAATTCCCATAACAATTGTAAAATAAGAAAAATACCAATGTACAACAATGCTTTCCGGCATTGTTAGTAGTAAATATATGCTACATCAGTGTAGTAATATATACCAATATTCATCAATTCAATTAATATTTGTGAAGGAACTATTAAAAAACCTTTAAAATTAAGATTATTCTAATAATTTTCACACCTCTGTAGAAGTCATGATCTCGATTACTTATTCTTATGTAAGATCCTTAAAGGTGACATTAATTGTCAATCTTTCTTAAACAGTGTCAGCCTTCGTATTGCTATCAAGGACATGAGACATCACAACCTCTTCTATATTAGAAATTCTAAATCTTCCTCGCCGGTCTCCAGATGTATTAAACATGCTAACTTACATGTAGGCGATTTCGATCTATTCAATGTATAGAAGTATTAGAATTTGGCAATGTCTTTGCTAATATTATTTGCATAATCCTTGTACACAAATTGGTAGTAAGAATCAACTCCTTTCCCTAATATTTTATAGTATTAATTCTTGTACATTAATTATTGTAATCTATGTTCTTTATTTTGTTGTCAACTGAAGTATTTAATTTGTACCGTAGTTTTTCATTTTAATGTATTAATTGTATCACTGTGCTGGACTTTTATTGGCCAATGGCTGTTGTTCAGCACATAAATATCAATACATAAATATATTATTATTATTGTTATTATCATCATCATCATCATCAACACTATAACGATTAGGGAAAACACGGAAATTTTGCTTGAAGCAAGTAAAGCGATAGGTTCGCAAGTAAATTCCAAAAAGACAAAGTAGGCCTATATAATATTATGTCTCCCGACCAGAATATTGTACGAAATGGAAATATAAAAATTGGATATTTATCCTTCGAAGAGGTAGAAGAATCCAAATATCTTATAGCAACAGTAACAAATATAAATGACACTCGGGAGAAAAATAAACACAGAATAAATATGGGAAATGCCTGTTATTATTCGGTTAGAAGCTTTAGTCATCTAGCCTGCTGTCAAAAAATCTGAAAGTTAGAATTTATAAAACTATTATATAACCGGTTGAGAATTTATAAAACAATTATATTACCGGTTGTTCTGTATGGTTGTGAAACTTGGACTCTCACTTTGAGAGAGGAATAGAGATTAAGGATGTTTGAGAATAAGGTTCTTAGGAACATATTTGAGGCTAAGAGAAATGAAGTTACAGGAGAATGCAGAAAGTTGCACAACGCAGAACTGCACGCATTGTATTTTTCACCTGACATAATTAAGAACATTAAATCCAGACGTTTGAGATGGGCAGGACATGTAGCACTTATGGGCGAATCCAGAAATGCATATAGAGTGTTAGTTGGGAGGCTGGGGGAATAAGATCTTTGGGGAGGCCGAAACGTAGATGGGAGAATAATATTAAAATATATTTGAGGGAGCTAGGATATTATAATAGAAACTGGATTAATCTTGGACAGGATACGAACCTAAGTGAGGGCGACAATGAACTTCCGGGTTCCTTAAAAGCCATTTGTAAGTAAGTATTTTCACTAATTACCTATTAATAATGTAAATACAATTCAGTAAATAAGGTTATTACTAGACATCGGATTCTTAGGCACTAAAAATTGCAGTTTTAGGCGCCTAAAATAAGCTCAAAATTTGTAAAATTAGGCTCTATTTTAACGAAAATAGGCATTTTAGGCACATCAAGGTATCATACTTATTTCTTTCACTGAAACTTTTAGTTATACACTAAAATAGGCACAAAAAGTATGTTTAAACATTAAAAAAGAATACTATATTATATTTATAAATAGAGCTGCACAAATTTAATATATTGAAACTAATGAAATAATGATTATTGATATCAAGATTACTCATTTTAAGTTATTGAAGTTCAGTTCCATGCTCAGACTTTATTATAATTATCTGCACAGTATACCACCAGAATTTTTTCTAAATTCTCCACAGTTAACCTTTGCCTTTTGTCACTGAGAATCATTTTGAAATCAGAAAAACTTCTTTCAACCGAAACTGATGTGAGAGGCGCAAATTTTAAATTAGGTACAATAGAAACATCAATACTTACTGGAACATTTACACTTTCTCCCGATATCACTCTTGATACTTTTTCCAACAATGAAAATCCCACATTCTTATTTAATACGTTGTCCCACTCATTTTTAACTTTTTTCCCAGTTTCGCTCAAAGCAGAATATATGTTCACTTGAGCTTCCTTTACTGTTGCTATTTGGCTACAAAGAGATTGTTTTTCACGTTCTAATTGTTCAATGCTTGCAGGTATGAAAGAAAAGTTTGATGTTATGTAGGCAATATCGTTTTTCACTCGTGAGTCATTCAGACAATCTTTCACTGCTTTCACACACGCTGCACTATCAGTTTCAGGTAATTTATCAATAACTGTGACCACTTCTTTAAAATACTTAGAATAATACACCACTGACTGAATCCAGGTTCCCCATCGTGTAACAACCGGCTGAGGTGGGAGTGGGATATCTGGAAAGTTCTCTCTGAATATTGAAATCCTGGATGGGGCTTTACAAAAACATTTTTTTGTGTTAGAAATAAACGAATTGACAAGAGGAAATTCATTCCGGATTGTTTCAGAAACCCTGTGAAGGCCATGTGCTAGACAGGTTACATGCGTGAGGTTAGGATAAAATGTTTTAAGAAGTGGAGCTGCAGCAACCATGTATGAGGCAGCATCAGTACAAAACAACAGAACTTTAGAATCGTCTATATTACCTGAGTATAAAGACTGTAGGCCTTTATTTACAAAATAAGCAATGGCATGGCTATTCACTTTCGAAAGTTCCTTAACACGTACGAGGTGTGGAATCGAAGGTCCATCAGGACTAAGTTTTCCTACTACCATATTTGCTATATACCTATTCATAGGATCTGAGGTTTCATCCACAGAGACCCATATGTAAGAATCACCTATATCCTCCCGAATGGAAGCTAAAGTTTCATTGTATATTCTGTCTAAGTAATTTTTTCTTAGGGTCGACTCAGACGGGATATTTTGTTTGCAGTATTTTTGTAAAAACTGTCTTAAAACCGGATTTTCAATTGCATTCCAGGGAATGTTAGCAGCAACAAACGCTCTGGTTAATTCAGCATAGAAATTGCTGCTGAGATTGGATGAAGTAGGCTGTGTTAGTAAAGTTTGTTGCAGTTGATTTTTCTGCTAAGCTTTAGCTTTATGAGCCGCTCCTTGCACATGCTGCTTTAGGTGGCACTTCTTTTCTTGCGAAATCTAAAAATGTAAAGTAAACTGAATTAAAATAAAATCCTAATTGTTGTATTGCCGTATTTCTATCACAAAGTTAGTGGGTTCGAACAATCAAAATTTTAATGACCTGCAAATACTTTAACTATCGGAATTTAAAAGGTTAAAGTGTAGTGGTCTTAAAAAGAATTATACCTCAGGATAGCTCAGTCAATGTATAAATATTATAGGCCTACTCATTAAAATTAATAGAATTTATATATTTCAACTATTGTTACATACCTGTTTGCTACAAATCTTGCAGAATATTATTTTTCCATCATAAGTGAATTCTGAATATTCTGTTAGCCATTGCCGGATCAATGTAGATTTTGCACTTATATTTTTCGGCATTATCGCGTTAAACTTCACAGGAAAACGTCCTACCGCTCAAAACTTCTCTACACAAATAAGGTGAGGGAAAGAGAAACTGTTAACGAGCTTTCAAATGAACCGTTGTTATTGAGATTCAATTGGACAAAAATACAAAGTTCCACTTATTGTTGCATTTCCTGGTAGTGTTAACACTAGGAGGGCCATTCTTTTAAATATTTTGTAACGGTTTACCCTACTAATTCGCAGTTTTACGACTTTTCATAAATATTTCAAAAACACTCTTTCTCCAAAAATTGTGATTTTATGACACTCTGATGCGGGTCGTCGTTCGTTGGGGCGCCGAAATATGCAGCGGTCGTCTGTCGTCGTCGTCGTTGCCCACGACGCCTTTCCTTGCCCTCGGCTGCCAGCTCCATCTTATATGGCAAGTATCTCGAGGAAGCACGTCGATGTCAATAATTAATTATATACACTGATTAATTTGGGCGCCAGCCTCCTCGAGATTACTCCGGTAGAGGATGAGATTCCCAGGTCAGCTGCAAAACGGTCGGGACATGGGGTTTGGGAGACGTGCTCGTAGGTTGAAATGATGTAGGCGCACACCAGAAGTTGTTGGTAAGAACTATGAAAACGTTTATTATTATTATTAAGTGTTCGTTTCAGATTAGCAGAAATGCGCGTCCAAGTGTATAATATCTCGCTCTCACTTCCCGCAAGTTGGTATACTAATTTCTGAGTTCACGTAATTATATATTTTGTACTATAAAACACCAGTAATATAACGGACAGTTGATAACGTGATGAGAGGAAAGAATTCAGACTTATAATAATAATGTAACACACGACTTCTTACTACACCCACTAAAAAAATTCTAAGTCCGTAAATTGTTATACTTCCGAGTTAGGTTTGCCGAGAATATGTGGAGTGCAACTTCTCCGTACGCGTTCCATATGCCTTCTGTCCATCTGCCAAATCTATCCCCTACTTTCAACCACCAAAACATAGAATTTCGCCCTCCTATCTATATATCACGTGTCTCTATTAAGAATCCTGATTGGCCATGATTACACTTACGTCACTTAAGACGCGTTCTTCAAAAATTGTTCGTTAACTAGAACATCCCCCTACTTCCGGCGTCCTGACAATTCTCTGACATATACCAGATCATCTCTTTTGGAACCTGGCTTGGCGTCATCTTACTGACCACCCGCAGGCAAAGTCCATACATTCCCTCATCAGTCAACTCCACGCCTGGACACATGTTTCCTGTCAGCCTGGCTTCCTTTCGGCCTTCCTGTCCACCTGTTACTTCCGTCTCAGATTTTGAAACTAACTTACACGTCCGCGCATCCTATCCATATAAGAATATTAACACGAAATACTAATCTAATGAAAATCTCCTCATCCTATACGAGGAACCGTCTCAACTCTGAAGGGCAGTACAGCTAATCGGTTTCAGACCGAAAACAGTCATTTTTATAGTATAATATATCTCTGAATCGGTAGCAGCACATGTTGTGATTGTTGCCTGCTTCAAAACTAAGGTTGGTTCTTTGTCGGCATTTATGCCTCCAAACATGTTAAATTCGGTGAAATCTATTGCGAGTGTCGTGAGATTCAAAACATTTTGTTTCCTTTATCAATGGTTTCATGGCCGGTGTAAAGCAAACTTTCCACTTTTTAAATGCCTTAAATTTCGCAGTGAATGCATGTATAAATTATAAAAAGTAAGAGTAAAATGCGGAACTTTACAGTGAGTTAGGCATTTTTAGGTGAATATTAACAAATTAGGCTCTAATAACCGTTTTAGGGCATTTTAGGGCACTATAAAACTCTTTGAATACCTTTCAATTTCCATGAAACACAAATATTAATAATTATTTTTACTTTTCTCCTAAAGAAACAAAATAGGCATTTGCCCTAGAATCCGATGTCTGGTTATTACTAATTATGACTGTGTAGAGTGTCCTATATGAAAAAAAAAAAGATGAAATTTTCACGAAATTACTGCCACATTTTCAACCATTTTCATATATTTTATTTGTTTTTCACTAACAATTTGAAAAATTATCAACAGTAATCTCACTAGAGGCTTTGATTTAATCGATAAATCTGCGAATGGAACACGAGCAGATTTATCTAGAGAAAATCAAAACTCCAGTGGGATTTAATTGACTATTACACAATTAGAAGAAAATTAATTACCAGAATTGCATAAAGATACCTTTTCCAAAGCCTCCTTAGTACTGTACCATGCTACAAAATATCTGTAGATGCAATAACTAATGTTGGTGTCATTATGACAGTTTATCTTTAAATAACTTGAAAACGATTAGTGATATCCAAAAAAAAAAAAACAAAAAAAAAAAAACAAAAAAAAACAAATTGCATTTTTGTTTTTTTTTTCTTTTTTTTTTCAGAAAATTTCACATAATTTTGAGTACCTACATGACCCCCTTTGCGTTTAAAATTTCAAAGTTGCGTCGAAAATTGCGGCTTTTGAAATAACTGAGGACTAGAATCGAATGTGTCACTGGTAGAGCATTTGGTCTTACAAATACTGGTAACATCTATAGTAATCGAAAACCAAACATATGGAAGATTTTTTAAATGGTTCCAGACTTTTGATTCACCCTGTATAAAATTATATTCAAATCTCTATGGCTTCGTACAGTTATTTTGTATCGAACTTTTCACACGCACATATATGAAAACATTTCTACCCCAGGCCTATGTTTCATGGTGGTATATTTATTTTACCCGTTCTCTAGGACGCGAAGTAATTTCAAGACCAACCTAACATGACGGAGACACGGTTTTAATTTAATCCGCAACAACTCAGCCAAATTAGCTCCGTGCGTTGTCTCCTTCCGCGTGTGCTTCTTGCTTACAGCGGCAGTCGTTAGCTTATACGGAGCGCGAAGAGGAATTTTCCATTTGAAACGAATATTTTACAGTTTATGAATGCCTTGTGCAATGTCTTCTTTGTTGAGTGCACGCGGAAATAAACTCGTAAGGATTCTGAAATAACTTAGTTGCAATGTTCCCCGCCTGTGAAGCAGTCTGACAGCTAGTCAAACAAGGAATGTAATTCAATGTAAATTAGTTCTTAATTACTGTGCATATAGTATGATTCAGGTTTAATGTTTGGGAGTGTATTGCATGATGCTGTGCTCGTTCTCTGTTGATTTGACAGGTCATAAATGTGTATAAATTTGGCTAGGAATTAATTTAATATTTACCATATTTACTCGAATCTAATGCATACTTTTCTCAGTTTAATTTAGTCTCCAAAATCGGGGTAAGCCTTACTTACTTACTTACTGGCTTTTGAGGAACCCGGAGGTTCATTGCCGCCCTCACATAAGCCCACTATTGGCACCTATCCTGAGCAAGATTAATCCAGTCTCTACCATCATATCCCACCTCCCTCAAATCCATTTTAATATTATCTTCCCATCTACGTCTCGGCCTCCCCAAAGGTCTTTTTCCCGCCGGCCTCCCAACTAACACTCTATATGCATTTCTGGATTCGCCATACGTGCCACATGCCTGCCCATCTCAATCGTCTGGATTTAATGTTCCTAATTATGTCAGATGAAGAATACAATGCGTGCAGCTCTGCGTTGTGTAACTTTCTCCATTCTCCTGTAACTTCATCCCTCTTAGCCCCAATTATTTTCCTAAGAACCTTATTCTTAAACAGCCTTAATCTCTGTTCCTCTCTCAAAGTGATAGTCCAAATTTTTCACAACCATACAGAAAAACCGGTAATATAACTGTTTTATAAATTCTAACTTTCAGAATTTTTGACAGCAGACTAGATGACAAAAGCTTCTCAACCGAATAATAACAGGCATTTCCCATATTTATTCTACATTTAATTTCCTCTCGAGTGTCATTTATATTTGTTACTGTTGCTCCAAGATATTTGAATTTTTCCACCTCTTGGAAGGATAAATCTCCAATTTTTATAGTTCCATTTCGTACAATATTCTGGTCACGAGACATAATCATATACTTCGTCTTTTCGCGATTTACTTCCAAACCAATCGCTTTACTTGCTTCAAGTAGAATTTCCGTGTTTTCCCTAATCGTTTGTGGATTTTCTGCTAACATATTCACTTCATCTGCATAGACAAAAGCTGATGTAACCCGTTCAATTCCAAACCCTCTGTGTTATCCTGAACTTTCCTAATGGCATATTCTAGAGCGACGTTAAAAAGTAGAGGTGACACTGCATCTCCCTTCTTTAGTCGGGGTAGGCCTACGCATTAGAATTGATGACGCACTAGATTCGTATAAATTCTCGAAAATATTGCTTATCGTTCTGTTTAGTCACCTATCTAATTCTAGTCTGTTGTGACAATATTGTACTAGGTGCAGTATTTTGATTATAAGAATATGTCAGTATTTTTTTATAAGAAAGAAAATTATGCATCTTGTTTACACAACTTTTAACACTGCATCACTTCGGAATATGTGTGATAAGACTTTATTGTGTTAAATTCTAACGTACCTTGTCTCCACATATGCAGAACACATCACAAATGCTGAGCACACCAACAGAGACATCAACACAGACATGGAAATACTACACATCCAACCAAAAAGCCAGAAACTAAATACACTAGAACAATATGAAATATACAGACACACAAAAACACACCCCAACGTAATTCTCAACACACAACTCAATTTCAGAACACACACACTCTTTGACTCTACATTATACCACACGAACATACCCTCACAGGAAATAAAACAAGAGGCGCCAAAGCCAACAACGACCAGTTCTGAGGATGACCAATAAATAGGTCGAAACATGTAAATAAGGTACGTTAGATTTTAACACAAGAAAGTCGTATCATACATATTCCGAAGAAAATTATGGCTTATTTAAAGACGCTCGCAACTGCAGAGATTATATCAGCGTCGCCGATGTGTCGGAATTTAGTCCCGCAGGAGTTCTTTTACATGCCAGTAAATCTACTGATATGAGCCTGTCGCATTTAAACACACTTAAATGCCATCGACCTGGACCGGGATCGAATCCGCAACTTCGAGCATAGAAGGCCAGCGCTATACCAACTACGCTGCCGAGGTCGACTTTTATAAGAAGTGGTCAGTATTTTATTTACTTGTTACCAACTCATTTTGTATAAAGTAGTGCAATATAGTTGAAAAAAAAAACATAACATACGGTAAATCCATTGCCGTATAATATATTGTAATACTAGTAATAAAATAAAGTCCATAACTTTAACCCTTTGTTATATACAGTAAAATTAAATTATACATCATCTTCGCATCTGCGTATTGCATTCGCCAATAGGCGTTTTTTTTTTTTTTTTTTTTTTGTTTCAAGCCTTTGAAAGTTGAGGTGCGCATTAGATTCGATGGCGTATTTTTATTCGAATAAATGCGGTATTTTAATCTTGTAGAGATGAAGACATCAGGCCTTCTTTTCCCGTTTATGTGGGATTACAACTAAAATTAAGACGTTGCATCAGAGATAGTCACAAGTCACAATATCATAATTTTGCAGGAAAATATTTTAAAACTTTGGAATGGTTCTAAATTAGAATGATCTAACACTTGTTTAAAGGTTATTATGGTATATTTTTTATGATATTTTCTGAAGCATTTTACAGAAGCAAATATCATTTTCATTATATAGTTACTATTAACATATATTATAACCATGTAGGTAATTTTAAAGATGGCTTATAACTTTTTCTCCAGAAATACTAAATTTATTAGCTTTTTATAGGTTTTTTATTTTTATATTAATCGCGTAATATAAGACCAAAGTATGATAGTATTACAAAATGCTTTATCAGTCTTTCTTAAGCAACATCTTCAACCTCGAATTCATTCTTATTGTCACCTCTAGTATATAGTGCATGAAAAAAAAATGCTGATTTACTATTGGGATGTAATACATAAGTGACAGTACATCCTGGAGTTTCCTTTTATTCATATTCAAGAGCTTGTTGTGTTTTTCAGGCAAATTGAATGGATTTTGAGGGCTATATCTGTCTTTCCTACGGATGGGAAATTCATCATAATCATTATTTTATTGAATGTAGAAATGAGCGAGCCAAAAAATGTATTATGATTATTCTCTTCAAACTTGAAGCTTACAGCATCCGAAAAACGAGTAGTCATTTTCATTATGCCAGATTGCAAACTTTTTTCAACCTTGAAATCTTCTCTCTGCATCATAGTGACAATGAGAGATACTTTGACAAACAACTTGATTATAACATCAAGCCAGTCATTCGGACCATAAACGTTTCTAATGTAGGCCTACTTGTTCTCTGATTGTTCGTGCATGTTTTTCTATTCGTCCCAAATCACGGTCGCAGGTTAATCTGGTATGAACCACTTGGAAGAACCAATGTGTATCAGATTTAAATCTTCTACATTCTACTAGTGCTCTCTCCAGGGCTCAGTGGTCCAAGTTTTGTTCCGTCCTTAAAAAGAGTTATCAGTTATTATGTGAGATAGCTTTGGGATCAGCTATCCGCAAGTATTTTAATAGGCAACTCCCCACCTCGTCTGATCCTCTTCTAGCCTAGTTCTCACTCCAGAGAAACATATACCCTACGTAGATGTGTGGAACAGTCATGTATCCCTAAGTTGTATGTCCAAACCTTTCTGAAATAGAAAGCTGCACTGACAGTTAACTTTGGGGTAGGTATTGTCTGTTACAGGTCCATTCCAATGACATCAATTTTATAGTTTTTCTTAGAAAGTTCAGAAAGATCTTTTATTATTTTTCGACCACATTTAGCCTGTGCATGATGAAGATTTCTGGCTCTTTCTATTGCTCTTATTTCTGTCTCAGGTCTTTGTGTTTGTCTAGCATCATTCAGCGGTTTCTGAAAATCAAGCTTCTTCCTCACAGATTCCATATTGTTGGCTTGTGATTATGTGTGAGGAAGAATATGAAGCCAAAGAGTGTTTCGCTATTGAAATAACGTGAGGTGAACGGTTCTTCTGATTGGCTCTTTCATCATTCACGTCAAGATATCATTAAACGTTTACCAGAGTGCGTAAAGTCTCTATTTACTTATTTATTTTTATTTATGTTTTATTTTTATATTTTTGATAATTTTTTGTTTGTTTATATATTTTATCTGTATATGTATTAATTTTATTTTATTTATTTCGGAATATGTACGATAAGAACTTTCTTGGTGTTAAATTTTAATGTACCTTGTTAACATGTTTCGACCTATTTTCGGTCATCTTCGGAACTGGTCGTTGTTGGTCTTGGCGCCTCTTGTTTCCTGTGTGGGTGCGATCGTAGTGTATAGTCAAAAGTGTATGTGTTTTGAAAATGAGTTGTGTGTTGAGAATGTCGTTGGGGTGTAGCCGTGTGTGCCCGTAGCTCTCGTAGCAGAATAGACACGAAAACACACGCCAACGATATTCTCAACACACAACTCAATTTCAAAACACATACACTCTTTGACTCTACCCTACGAACGTACCCACACAGGAAACAAGAGGCGCCAAGACCAACAACGACCAGTTCCGAAGATGACCGAAAATAGGTCGAAACATGTTAACAAGGTACGTTAAAATTGAACACAAGAAAGTTCTTATCATACATATTCCGAAGTGATACAGTGTTAAAAGTTGTGTAATGAAGATGTAGGGTAAATTAGGGTCTGTTGGACAGTCGGGCATGTTGGACACTTTGTACTTTAACGTGTTACCTCGCCACTTGTGGGCACCACATTCTGCTAGAAGTCAATGACAGAAGTAGCCCCACTCGTGGCTACTTTCGTCATGGACTTCTAGCAGAATGTGGTACCCACAAGTGGCGAGGTAACACGTTAAAGTACAAAGTGCCCAACATGCCCGACTGTCGAAGAGACCCTAATTTACCCTATATATTTATTTGTATATTTTCATATTTATTTATCATATTATTTTAAAGAGATTAATAACAATTATCTAATTAAATTATATGTTTCTAATAATTTGAATTTCCAAAAGTTTCATCCAACATTACGTTCATTTCAATATTGTAATCACTTGCATAATATTTATCTTCTTGTAAACATTTTCCGTGGAGGAAGAAGTATTCATTGGGATCTGCTTGTAGCGCTTGCACCCTCGCTACCTACATTACGATGCGGGTCGTATAAAAAATTTGGAACACTCTCACTGCCTACTCTACTTTCCTCATTGGCCATTTGAACGTCTCATCGATCTTCATTAAAGCACGGCCCCTTTAAAACGTGGTTTATTTTTTGTAGTAATTAATGTAAAGTAATCAAATACTGTAATTGAAGTGGGAAGGAGGAACCTCGCGATGAGTGTTTAGGATTCTGCAAATTTCCATTAAGTAGGAGAAAATGAGATAATTATCCGTCCTACAAAATGAAGATCTAAAGTCAATGCAGAGTGTAGATAATACTCAAAGGGAGCTTCAGTGCTCCTTAAGTTAGAAATGATTGAAGTTCCATGCTTTTCTCCTGTTGTACGCCATGTTCAAAGCTACAGCATACTTATGAAACATTACTGAATGAACCTGTGATGTGGATATAATCTTCTGATGTGCAAGAATAACGACGCACAAGTTAAGTAATTAATGTGACCCTGATATCAAACATTAGGCAAATCAAAATTACGGCGTCAATTCCGGCGAAGACGTATGTAACGCCCAAGGTTAGCATTTAATATTACATGGAAACTACAGCCATGGTTTCGAATCTGGGCTGGTGCACGGATATTTAATGCGTTTTCGATATGAGAACAGGAATCTTGTGGATATCCCATGACGGATATCCTAACTTTTTTTTTAAATCTAATACAGTCATATCATTTGATGTCTATAGACTCAAGCGAGCGCTTTAGAGCTCAGTGTACCCGTAGTTCTCGTAGCAGATTAGACAAGACCAAATGAACGGGCTAGTCTATTAGTAAGAGTTGGTGGAAGTCGTAGGCCAGGAGAGAACACAAAGTAGTCCACACCTGTGGAGTAACGGTTAGCACGTCTTGCCGCGAAACCAGATGACCCGGGTTCGAAACCCTGTCGGGGCAAGTTACCTGGTTGAGTTTTTCCGGGGTTTACGCTCAACTAAATATGAGTAAATGCTCGGTAGATCTGGACTTATTTCACCGGCATTATCACCTTCGTTTCATTCGGACGCTAAATAACTTGAGATGTTGATACAGCGTCGAAAATAATCCACTGAACAAAAATAGAAAAGACCATAGAGTAAATTAAATCCAGAATAAATACTTTGTAAAAAAATCTGAAAGTTAAAATTTATAAAACAGTTATATTACCGGTTGTTCTTTATGGTTGTGCAACTTGGACTCACACTTTGAGAGAGGGAGAAACAGAGATTAAGGGTGTTTGAGATTAAGGTGCGTAGGAAAATATTTGGGGCTAAGAGGGATGAAGTTACAGGAGAATGGAGAACGTTACACAACACAGAACTGCACGCATTGTATTCTTCACCTGATATAATTAGGAACATTAAATCCAGATGTTTGAGCTGGGCAGGGTATATGGCACGTATGGACGAATCCAGAAATGCATATAGAGTGTTGGTTGGGAGGTCGGAGGGGAAAAGACCTTTGGGCAGGCCGAGACTTAGATGGGAGGATAATATTAAAATGGATTTGAGGGAGGTGGGATATGATGATACAGACTGGATTAATCTTGCTCAGGATAGGGAACAATGGCGGGCTTATGTGAGAGCGGCAATGAACCTCCGGGTTCCTTAAAAGCCAGTAAGTGAGTAAGTGAGTAAGTATGAATACTTTTATTTGAGTAATAGTGGTGGGGACACACAGTACAGGTCTAGATTTACCTACGAGAAGTCCAGGAAGTTCTTGAAAATTCTACATAATTATGTAATGTTTGTTGCGCTAATGAAGTTGCAAAGTGTTTGGAGATGAGTTATTCAACAGCGTGGCGAATTCTGAGAAGACAACTTCGACTCTATCTCTAAAAAAATGAAAATACATTTTGAACTCAAGAACAAGATAAGCAGATTCCGTGTCACTTTTGCTTTGCAAATATTAGCGCTGAACAAGGCAAAACCATTGTAAAAATTATTGCAGTCTGTATTCTTAACTACAGTTTGTTTATACAGTTGATGAAATAGTTACCATAGGAACGAAATGCATATCGAAAAAAATCACTCCATAGCATATTGATATAATAAAACTGATATAACTGATAATATGTATGGAATATACAGCCTTTTCAGACTAGGAACTTAGTTTAGAATAACATTATATATGGAAATATCTAAACATAATATACTATGTAATTTACAATTTAGATTTTTGTTTCCTTTTCTCTTGGTTAGTTAATTTAAGTACAGGGGTGGCAAAAAACCGGACCGACCCTTGTAACTGATACAAGAATCCTGTGCTGTGTATTGTGTCAAACTGTGGTAATGTCAATATGGATAGTGAAGCCAGAGGTATGTACTGCTATTTAATGTAAAAATACGCAGTTGTCTTTGCCGAATAGAGGTAGAAATGTAATATTGATGCCAGATGAAAATAAATCTCTGAGTTTCTTCGTCTGTTAAGTTTGAGGCACTGAAGGAAACAAAAGATGGTAAGAATCGAACAAATGCAATAAATTTCATTGTTACAATTGATTATACAAGATGGATGTGTTTTGTGACTAGCAAAATTTGAATTTGTGACTCTGAAATCAGCTACAAGGATCCGTCCGCTTTTTTTTTTTTTTTTTGCCACTACTGTACATATATTTTGTTACATAACTCTTGAACCATTAAAGTTATTGGACTTGAATTTGGCATATTGATTCTATATACAATAGAGCAAAAAGCAGACAAATGTCATAGGCATATCTTGCAAATTAAGAAAATTATTGCCATTAGTGTCTATATAATTTTATATATCTTTATAATAAATGTTGAAAATCCTCACTTTTCTTAAAATGTTTGTGTCTCTTCACGTACGTACACTCTTTTAATATTACCTACTCTTATACAGAGTGATTTATATAGAATTAACACATTTCTTTCTTTCTTTCTTTCTTTCTTTCTTTTTCTTTCTTTCTTTTTCTTTCTTTCTTTCTTTCTTTCTGTCTTTTTTTCTTTCTTTCTTTCTTTCTTTCTTTCTTTCTTTCTTTCTTTCTTTCTTTCTTTCTTTCTTTCTTTCTTTCTTTCTTTCTTTCTTTCTTTCTTTCTTTCAAAACGAATGATGCTAGCCACAATTTGTTATACCTTAAATGTAGAGTATCTTTGTTAGAATTACTAACCTCTATAGCAATGTTGAAAATTCTTTATTTATTCGGCTGGAAATTCACTTAATGTCCAGTTTTTAACGTCAAATTAAGCAGGAGTTTTGATTCCCAGTCACGAGATGCACAGATGTTTAGGCTAAAAATAAGTAATATTAATTTTGACACACATTTGATCATTCCTGTAGGTCCTTTTCCTACATTATGTTCTTGGTTAGTATTTGACGTATAAAAATTATGATAGAAATCATTTCATAAATGTAGCAGTTCTAAACCGTGACCCATACACACATGCACGCATTGCCTTCTTACAAGACATGTTTCGCACTACGTTAACATGCATGGTATGCTCAGAATAGTGAAAATAATCTCAATCTCTGTCAGTCTTGAGTTAAATTTGCATTCGCATTTCGTGAGCTCAACCGACACTCGGTTGAGCCATTACAAGTGCCCAGGGTTCATGCAACACTGGGTCTCTGCTCCCCACCTTGGTTATGCAATCCCACTGGACACTGATGTTGGATATGATGCTGTACATCAGATTTGTGACATGCTATGGGCAATATCGAATGATTGATGCGAGATTTTCATGGACAGGTGGTCCTCGATAGCAATAACTGGCACGTTAAAAGCAGACTCTGTGTAACTTGTTTCTGCCTTCCTTGCTTCGGTAAATTCATTGCTGATCGGAGAGACACGTGTATGGGCCGCAGCCGAAGTGACAACATTGATGTTTTGAGGTCACAAACACATGTTGCTCGTTAAAATGACATTCATCTTGATAAAGTCACAACTGCTCATCTCGCAAACACCGAAACTGTGACCTACTATCGCCACATCATCATAATTGTACCACCTCCACCAGAGTGCTGCATTGGAGTTAAATCGCTCGCTTGAACTCGGTCGAATGTCGCACGCTCGAGTGAGATAAGATCGGTCGTGATACGCTCGTAATAAATAGAAGCACAGCACAAGGTCATCTCACCGACATGTCTTATCTTGTATGGAAGGCGACAGATAAGATACACATATGTTTTGCTCACACGGTAAAAATAAGGCTTTTTTTTTTTCTGCGTTTATGACAAACGTCTAATGGAACGTACCAAAACAGTAACATGAAGTTATAAATAAAATAGTATGAAAAACTTCGATATACAGTTATTATTCCTAATTAATAATTATTCAATATTTGATTTACCACATATATAATATGATAGATCCATACATAGTGTTCCGCCTATATACTGCGACAATGTAGAAGCGTTTTACAAAATATTATTATATAGCAGTAAATTAATAACAATATTAGTACAGAGATAACGTCACAGAATATATAATAAAACGAATAATCATGCTGCACAACACTGTTACAGACGCAAAGATTGATACATTAATTATTAGATTATTATTATTATTATTATTATTATTATTATTATTATTATTATTATTACTAGACAACTGATACATTTCTTGCATTATCGTGATTGTGTTCTCCGTTTATAATAATTACATTTACATCCAATAACATATATCAGATATGGTAAAAACAAAATCTCTCCTGTGTGTGGGGGGGGGGACATTTATACTATTACATTTTAAAGCAAGTTTTGTAGTTGTACTATGGCGAGATTAGTTAAACACTGCAAACTTTGAAGTGATAAACATCTATGATGTTACTACACAGTTGTAACAAGAACGAATGTCTAACGCTCGGCTTATACCGTCCCAGGATTTATCGCTCGCGACAATTTTACCGATCATGCATGTGCGCTACCTATCGGATTATGCTATGAACTACTTGGCGCTCGAGCGAAAACGTCCGATGCAGACCTCCACCATCACCAGTGGTGATTCACCACCATATCATAACAATAATCACCACTTTCATGGCCAAAATTGTGTTCAATATAGTGTTGCCACTGGCCGAAAATAAAATATACCAGATTTCTCTGAAAATTGTACCAGATTGTACAGATTTTTTTTATAATGTACCGTAAACTGGGGTTACTTTGAACACAGAGGAAACTTTTAAAATTTGTTTCAGAAAATTATAATTAGGTTTCTACATGCTTCATTTGCTATAGATGGAGGTAAATTTGGTATGAGAATGATTTTTATGATATTCTACCTCCGTCTATAAAAAGTGCAGCATGTAGAAACCTAAATATGATTGTTTGAAGCATTTTTCAAAGTTTCCTCTGTGTTCAAAGTAACCCCAGTTTAAGGTACCAAATTTGTACCAACCTAATTTTCTTGTGAAGACACCTGTGCAAATTACAAATACAGAAAAAAAAACAAATTGACATAGACAAGGAAGACTACGAAAATAAGTAATATGTGTATCTGCAAACATGTTTTATTTTAATAAATAAAATCACAAATACTAAAAAAAAAAAAACGCACAAACTTTATGCTAATCTTATAATATTGATGATAACTATTGCTGAATAATACACAATTGGAATAGATTGGTAAGCTTGAGTTGTGAGAGTGCTAGGAACAATAGACTGTGCTGGTACTATTTCGCATTGGCTGTAATGAGGCGATATTAGCGATCCTAGTGGTTAGCAACTATCTATGGATGCATATTTACTACGTATTGAGCTTCGTGACTGTATATATTAGACTGTGATCATACCAACGTTGTCAAAGTTGATAAATACTTAGGACACTAGAATAACAAAGTCATAAATAGTGTACGCGTATGCATTGCGGAAAATACCATATTGCGAATTGCATAGAAAAAACAAAACATAAAACAAAAACAAATAACTAGCTATAGTGAAATATTCAATACAATACACAGAATTACAGATAAATGACGTCATAATAATCAGTCCAGTTCTGCTTTTTGCAGCAGTGGCAGTAATCGTAGTAATCTATGCCAACAGTGGCCAGTGGGTCAAGAGGTGAATGAAATAAAATAAAACTTCAATACTAGTTTTTTATTATTTACATTCTCTGTTAATGTGTTGACCTTAAAGTGAGTTATAAATCTGTTTGTCAGCTGCAGAAAATCACAGCGTTGGTGCTACCAATTTTAGTAGGTCCTAGCAACTTGGCAGCAATCACAATAATTGTTTTCAACTTCATTAAGGCCAGTTATTATAATACCTGTTTCATACTAAAAATATATATAAGAAAGTTTAGATTGTATGAAATGAATAAAAATTGTATAAAAAATTATTTGTATTTACCAGAGTGCAGATTACTTAAAATTTTACCAGATCCGTACAATTATACCAAAGTGGCAACACTGGTTCAACATCTAAAGAACATCCCATAAGATATGCAATATTAGCACTGTCTGCACTTACGTGTTTTAATTCTTGCGATGCAAGGTGTATCTTCACACAAGTTCCTTAGCTCGCCGCATTGGTGCTGGAGAGTTGCTAGCTGTTTTCCGAAGGGAATGATGGGAAAAGCTGGTTGTAAGTGTTGCCAATCAGACAATATTAAAAATATATTATCAGTACATTTGCTGATCATATAGTGCTGTTAGCAGGACAGGAGGTGATACTAAGAGATATGCTACTGGAGTTATAATATAACAACTGTAAACATTATGGGTTGAACATAAATGAAAACAAGACGAAAACCATGGTTATCGAAAGAAAAATAAATAATATGAACCCAGCCACCTGCGTAGCTCAGTCGGCTAAGGCGCTTGTCTGCCAATTCGGGGTTGCGTTCAGTCGCGGGTTCGATTCCCGCTTAGACTGATTACCTGGTTGGGTTTTTTCCGAAGTTTTCCAAAACTATAAGACAAATATCAGGTAATCTATGGCGAATCCTCGCCAAATATCATTTCGCTATCACCAATCCCATCGACGCTAAATAACCTCGTAGTTGATACAGCGTCGTTAAATAACCAAGTAAAAATATGAACAGCCTCAAATACTTGGGGTGTTCTATAAGCAGTAACATGAGCTCCTGCCAAAAGTGAAAAGGAGGATAGTAAGGACAAAGGACGTTTTTAATAGCAAAAGGAGCATCTCGTGCGGACCTCTGGAAAAGAGCTAAACGAGAGGCCAATGGAGTGCTTCGTGTGGATTGTGGCATTGTATGGGGAAGACAAATGGACATTACGACGAAGTAAGGAGAAACGACTAGAAGCATTTGAAATGTGGATTTGGAGAAAAATGGAGTTTGCGAAATGAACAGACAGAATAAGAAATAAAGCTGTGTTAAAAATATTGGATAAATTTGACCGATTTGACACTGAAATCTCTCAGTCCCTACCAGGGTTAAGAATATCCCTACGATAGGGATTTTGCTCTATACCTGGCAACACTGCTGTCGCCTGAGTTACTGTGGCTGTCCCAGAAGTCACGCATCAAATATAATTACTTACTTACTTACTTACTTAACCCCTTTTAAGGAACCCGGGGGTTCATTGTCGCCCTCACATAAGCCCGCCATTGGGCCCTATCCTGAACAAGATTAATCCAGTCTCTACCATCATATCCCACCTCCCTCAAATCCATTTTAATTCCAAGTACCAAATCTCATAACCTTATTCCTTTGCTGTGGTCGTGCCAGAAAATCAGTCCCATCAAATATAATACTAAGGAATAGTATACGTGATAAGTTGGCAGAAGTTCAGATCATAGGCAAATAACATATAAATACATCAATTCAGTGTCTACGTTCAAGATTCTATAAAATCTATAAGCAAATTTTAAAGTCGGTGGATCACTGGATCTAAGTTCGTCGACGAGGTTACGGATGAGCTATCAACTGTTCACTAGGATGGCATTACTCAGTATTTGCAGAGATATGCTTATTGACGTCATCACTTTCCTGAAGTTAAATCTTTCAGGAAATTCGACTCCCATCTATAGAATATAATGGTTTCTTATTACATACTATTTCGATTGAAGCACTTGTCTTGATGTACTAGATAAAATGTTGAACGCACATTATTTATTGTTTTTTATCACGTAGTTCAGGCAGAAGTGAAATATTTTTCGCGTTGAAATGTGTGTTGGTGTAGATATTTTATAACGTGGCGGGGATCAAAATTAAGCCCCGGTAAGAGGATTTTTTATTTCCAGTCTCCCTCGAGCAAAGCAATACGCAGAAAATATTGAAAAGAGATAAGAGAAATGGGAAGATGTTAAGAGGGAGAAGGAAGAAGAATTAGTCCTGTTAATTTAAATTTATATTGACTATGTTGATAGTTTAGTTAGGGGTTGAATTCCACACGGTGATCGGTGAGTGAGTGAAATGGCGACCACCTAACATGTTGGCACGCATAATGTGAACGATCTAAATTGAAACTGATTATTTTATAATACTAAGGAACTAAATTCAAATAATGAATTATGTTCCATAATGATTCGTTGTTCTCGAAGCATTGAACGTGTAACGACTTTTCAGTGAAGTTAGTAGGTTTCATTGTACCCAGATACGGTGGCAAATCTCATTCTAACATTATTCTATGTATAGGCTTCGTGGAACTGCCACAAGAATCGCAAGGGTTACTGCGCACGCGGTATAGACTGTATAAAAAAATGTAAAAAAAATGTAAAAAAATGTACAAAATTGTAAAAATTGTAGAAAATTACTAAATTGTAAAACTATAAAAATTTGTAAAAATTGTAATTGTAATATTGTAAAATGTTGACATGTTCCACATCTTAAAGCTTCATTGCTCATGTAAGATCTATGGAATAAAATAAATAAATGAATGAATGAATGAATGAATGAATGAATGAATGAATGAATGAATGAATGAATGAATGAATGAAAAGGGGACGTGCAAAGGATGGACTATGCCTCTAATGTAAACACTGAGCACTTACTGCGGTTACAATAAAACCTATATCCTGCATTCAAGAGATATAATGAATGATTATTGAATTGGGAAATATCTAAACATGTAAATACACAATTATTTTATAGTAACATATATTAACTCTTAAAATTTAATGTAAGATACTCACATCATCCTTGAATATGTACACTGCAGTGAAGAGTTACGTACATTTTGAGCGAATGAAAAGTAACCTCCTCCGATGGTCACTTAAACAGTTTTTGTATTGGGAAAATGTACGTTCAACATCACACGATGTAATACGTGCATATTTGAAGAACGGAAAGTCACTACTTTTTAGTACACCAACTTCAGATGTCTTGTCGTGACCTGATAGTACATAATTTATAATAGGCTACGAAGTTGTGAATAGGCAGAATTTTTAGCAATAATGTTTCTCAACTTACATTCCACTTTTTTCTTAAATTAGTGAATTGTTATTTTGGATAATGGTTTGTGATACTTAATCCACTATATTAAGGTCTTCTGAGAGTTGTAGTTTAGAAGATTCTAACAGGATGATGCTTTTGGACACGATTTTAAAATTAGAATCAATGAACAGAATATCTTCCAATAGCTGTTCAGAAAGCAATGATTTTATAGCTGCAACAGCGGAACTGTCTGTACTATCCAATGCATGAATAACATCCATTATTTTTCCGTAATGTTCTGCATAATAATTAACAGAATCCAACCACGTTCCCCAACGGGTCAAGACTGGCTGCGGGGGTAAGGGTATTCCAGGAGCAATTGTTTGGAACAGCAACACTCTCATTGTAGTATGTTTGATTGAATTCTTGTCTGCACTGAACAAATGTTAAACTTTGATTATTCCAACCACAGTAATGCAAAAACAAGTGCTTACATAGGTATACATTAGCTGTAGTTGCTCTATCTGTTCGGACTGGTCACAACTCTTAACATGAACTGCTGCTACTACAAGACCGGCAGGTAGCTCACCTCCTCTATACTACCGTACATCGGCAACCTGATTGCGTGCTGCGTGTGGCAATTCAACGAAGTCTATGTATTATGTCCTCATCCATATGCAGGGTGTTTCAGAAATATTTTGACAAAACTTTGGTGCATGTTCCTCACACCAAAAACAAGAAAAAAGTTCATATAAACTTATGTCCGAAAATCCTCAGTTTTTTAGTTATTCATGAAAGAACATAATGAAACATCTGTTAGATATTGTCAGCTTGGCAGCAAGTGTTGCAACGTTAATCAATTCAGAAACTCATAACAAATGTTCAAAATGTTCTCCTCTTGCTTCCACACACGCATGTACTCCTCGGATCTTGGACTGTCGCACACTTTCAAATACACCCACATGGTATCGAACGGTTTCGCAGGCTTCCATGGCATATTGATGAATTGTGTCTGTATTAGGAATGCCTGCTGCATAAACTAATTGTTTTAAATGGACCCACAGATGAAAATCCACAGGATTGAGGTCGGGGGAACATAAATTTCCATTGTTACGAGTTTCTGAATTGATTAACGTTCCAACACTTGTTACCAAGCTGACAATATCTAATAGATGTTTCATTATGTTCTTTCATTAATAATTAAAAAAACTAGGGATTTTCGCACATATGTGTATACTGACTTTTTTTTCTTGTTTTGGTGTGAGTAACATGCCCCAAAGGTTTGTCAGAGTATTTCTGAAACACTCTGTATATGATAGGCCTATGGTAAATTTCTGTTGATTAGTACTACAATAGGCTTTGGAAATTTGTAAAACGAGAATATCAGACTTTGACTCAGTAACCATAAATAATGTTCTCTTGTTTTATAAATTGTCAAATCCTGCTAATTTCTAAACATGGTCCACTGATTAAGTTATTTATTCATTTTTATATACGTAGGCTAGTTTTCTTATGGTAATGTTAAAATCCCACGTTCTATAACCCCCATAAATATTTATTCTATAGATGTTGCGTAAAATCTTTTTCATTAAAAAATATACTGTTGGATTCGGTACCAGAGCTGTTTAATTGATCTGTTAAGCAGGCTCCCTAAAAATAAGACTGGATTGCAAGAAATGCTATCAAATAAATCTCCAGTGAAATTACAGCATATACAGGGTGTTTCGGCTAGTGTTACAAACTTTCAGGGATGATTGGGAAGGACACATATCAATTTGAGATAAGGAACCCTGGTCCGGAAATGACTGAGTCGAAAGTTACAAGCAAAAATAGTTGTGTGGAAATGGAATTGTAATTTCGCACCACATGCCCTCCTCCCCTTAACCTTTGGAACAGTCGTGGAAATATGGTATGGCCGGATGTCTCCTACGTGGATACTTGTTCGATACAATCTGTGACCTTGTCTACAGTTCCCATTGGCTCACCCGTATTCGAAAATCAGGTATGCTTATTCCGCTCTCATGTACTTCTCCATTTCACTAGGACTGATCGACTGGACACTGCAACTTGTACACATACACTGCTGTCTACAGACATGCATATCAGGACCGACCATGTCCGTTACACATTAAGCTATCTGCATTGCTTTAGTATAGTTTCCTGTCCCCACCCCTCAGACAGCGCACTGAATGGAATACTGTAAGTAGACAACGTAAACAACGTCAACAATATGTAGTTGAAATTATTCAGAATAAATTTTTAAGAATAATGTATTTAAAATCGTTTAAAATCTCTTACTCTTTTTCGGATACCAACATTGCAGCTAAGATCAATGTTTAATATGAAATTCGTCCAACATAGGAGATCAGTGCGCACAATTTTATATCTCACGAGAATACTCACAAACAAAATCGATTCTTCAATACGTTGAAATTAATTCATTTTTACGGTGCATTCATTAAGTCATATAAAAAGTACTTTTGCATATTCCTAGATCGAAGGGAGTCATAAAAAGTTATCACTAATCAGAATGTTATCCCTTTATAATAATTCAAATAATCCCAATGATATTGATTTCTTTTCAGGAACAGATGATATATTTAAGAAGCACATTTATGCAAATTTGGTTAATTAAGAAACTCCTCTCTCTCTCTCTTTCTCTCATTATATTCAGTACATTCAGATTATTCAATTTACTCATTGTGTGTGTTATAATACTCTGCCGTAAATATAAATTTGTTTTACATTATTAACTATTTTCTTGTAAGATAAAAATGTTAAGAAGGCAGTTTTATGGGCAGTAATGCTTGTGTACTAACGAACAAATAAATAAATGAATGAGTAAATGAGAGAATGAACAAATGAATTAATAAATGAGTAAATGAATATGTAAATAAATAAATGAATAAATAAATAAATAAATGTCAGCACTTGTGCCTTTATACTTCAGTATTCGGATAGTACATGCAGATTGATGGAAAATACATTTTATCCATATCATCTTCCTTCTCAGTTTACTTAATTTCGAATCCTGTAGGAAAATTATTTTTAAAGTCATTGGAATACAGTATGTGTAAGATGTACAGATAAATACACATAAATAAGGTGTACAGAGGAATAAAATTATTTCATTTCCACACAACTATTTTTGCTCATTTCAGGACCAGGGTTCCTTGTCTCAAATTGATGCATGTGCCCTTCCCCATCATCCCTGAAAGTTTGTAACACTAGCCCGGAAACACCCTGTATACACCACAGAAAATTTCAGTGTGTTCCATAACGGTCACCAAATATACAGACCAATCGCGTGTACTAATCACTACAGTACTCTCCGCTGGCTTTATTAGGCATAACTTGTTCTACCGTGTTACATAATATAAATTCATTCAATCAATGTCAAAGCGAATATTTTCTCTATAATTCTTAACACATCTACTTTAAGCTAAAAATACAATTAACGACAACATAAAATAGACAGGTCTTGTGTATCGGAGTTGTGCAATCTTGAGGTACAAATGTCACCCGTAGTCCTGTGTAGTCCTTTAGAAGACCTTTCTTTCACTCAATTTCTCTTTCTCTTTCCCTCAGAAGAATCCCTTTAATCTAGAGTCCGATAGAACCGTCTCAAACGAATGGAACTGTCCTACCATACACTACGACAAAACCATCTGACATCCCCTGCTAAATAAACTTTGACTTCCAGCCCATCCCTATCTTAGACGCGCAAGGCAGAGTTAAGGTTCACAGCACCATGTAAATTGAACAGAATGGAGCATTGTGCACTTGAAAATAGCTTTCCACGTAACACTAAGTCTTTTTAAGTCAAATGAAATGGAATTACATTAAATATAGCGCTCTTTGTGTAGAAACTGTGTTGTAGATAGAGCGTTACTTCGATCTACGTAAACAGAGCGTCTTGAATGGGCTACAGTGTGCTGGCAAAATAATGCAGTAACGCATTAACGTTGTATGCACTGTAAAGAAACGCGCTACTTTATGGGTCATTCCATTGTTACGGGTGTGACAAATAATTCGTTATATTCACTAAAAGACTTAAGATTATGTCAATTTCTTATCTTGTTAAAAAAGCTATGGTATATCCTCTAGTTATCTAGTTGTTGATCCATAATTATGAAATCCATGTCTAAGAAAATGTGGAGGGTGAAAACTAAATGTTACGGGAGTGACAAAATTTTTCCATTGGCATTGCGCATTCATGTAGTTCAGGAACTCTGCTAATTGGTAAGTTCTGAAAGAGTGGGACTTTTTCTTCTGTATCTGCAAGATCTTTTAGAACAAGATTACCTTCTCTAAACTTTCTTTTAGTAGGTTATTTTTATTATAATATTAATAATACAAATAATAATCATAATTAATAATATAATATAATATAATATAATATAATATAATATAATATAATATAATATAATATAATATAATATAATATATAAATAAAACCAGAATCATGGACTTCCAAGGAAAGAATCATGTAAGATCCAAAATTGCAATCTATACCAGTAATAAATCTGTAGCCAAAATTATTCTGGTGATTTTCGATTTTCTAAAAATAATTGGTGTTAACATGTATAATTAATCATCCTGAAACCGAAAATCGCTTTTTTTAAATTTTGTTTGTATGTCTGTCTGTCTTCCTGGATGTTTGTTACCTTTTCACGCGATAATGGCTGAATGGATTTCGATGAAAATTGGAATATAAATTAAGTTCGTTGTAAGTTAGATTTTAGGCTATATCGCATTCAAAATACTTTATTTAAAGGGGGTTATAAGGGATCTGAATTAAATAAACCGAAATACCTCGCTTATTATTGATTTTTGTGAAAAATGTTACATAACAAAAGTTCACTTAAAAATGAGTTCCGATTCGTTTCATTCCAAGCAAAATTTTGATGAGGCCAAATTGCACCAAAAACGGATGTTCTCTGAAACACATGATCATATTTTAATTATTTGCATGTAATAACAATTAAAAATATGTTAAAGGAATTATCATTGCACTAAATGAGTGGTCTCTGGACCAAAATGATCGCATTTTAATTATTTAAATTAAGTGACATATTAAAATATTTATCCTTCTATCAAACACGAATGTTCCCCGGACCAGATGTCCTATTTTAATTATGTAATTACTTTATATTTATTTCTAACAAGTGCAGCGGAGCGCACGGGTACAGCTAGTCAATAATAATTGTATAGAACAAGTCAACACATTCAACTATCTTGGCTTCTATCTTTCTTATATAAACTCCAGGGACGTAGATATTAAACTAGCTAAATTTCAGCAACTGTTAAGGACAATCAAATCAACTCTATTAAAGAAAGTTCGACCAGAAACAATTTTGAAATTCTATAAAGTTATGGCAGTCCCGGCATTATTATATGGATCAGAGACATGGTCATTAACGAAAGGACAACTTCGAAGAATAGAAGCTGCTGAAATGCGATTGCTAAGACCTCTTGCAGGATATACTCTTTATGACCATAAAAGGAACGCTGACATCCGAGCAGAATTGAATATCACCGCCATTACGGATACTATAGAATCTTACCGCAACAACTGGTATGAACATGTATTAAGAATGCCCAACAATAGGCTACCCAAGAGACTATTGGACTATACACCTCATGGAAAACGAGACATCGGAAGACCAAGAAAGAACTGGAAAGACCAACTTTCTTCTGGAAGCGGAACAGGCAAGGAGGCCTAATCCAAGACTGTTATTGATGATGATGATATAATATAATATAATATAATATAATATAATATAATATAATATAATATAATATAGTATAATATAATATAATATAGTATAATATAATATAATATAATATAATATAATATAATATAATATAATATAATATAATATTAGTACATTATGCAGCGAGCTTATAATGATAGTAATTAAGACACAAGTACGTTTGTTTATGAAACGAGCGCAAGCGAGTTTCATAATTTTCGTACCAGCGTCTTAATTACCATTATAGGCAAGTTTCATACGACGTTTCATGCTCGACCATATTTCTAACTTGAAATTATTCAAAATTAGGTCTTGTTATGGTTATGTGCGAACTGACCTGAATTGTGAGATGTGCGCAGACGCGAAAGTATTTATTTTTTCCGAGGCCGAATGTCATTGACCTTGATAGAGAATAAGATGAACATTACTCTGATATAACCTGGAAATTGATTTAGAATTGAAAAACGAGATGACAAATTGAATTTATTTGAATATTATTTACAATTAACGCTAATTCTTATAGTAACAGACCATAACCTTCTACAACAGTATTGGATTTCCAGCCTCCGTGACTTCTCGCTAATTGCCTTTCGATTGCATATTCGAGAATAATCGATACCTGCGGTTTTTTAACGGTACAAAGGTGACTTGTCATTGGCTGAACACCTGAACTTTAATGAATAGGTGTACTTTAATGAGGAGCATTAAAGGGGTACTACCAGGTGTATAATTACTACATTTCGGCATGGTCGAGCATATAATATAATATAATATAATATAATATAATATAATATAATATATAATATAATATAATATAATATAATATAATATAATATAATATAATATAATATAATATAATGTAATATTAATAATAATTATGGTAATATTAAAATGGAATTGAGGGAGGAGGGATATGATGATAGAGACTGGATTAATCTTGCACAGGATAGGGGCCGATGGCGGGCTTATGTGACGGCGGCAGTGAACCTGCTGGTTCCTCAAAAGCCATTTGTAAGTAAGGTTATTTTGCGACGCTTTATGAACATCTTAGGTTATTTCTGCAGTGCTTGGGAAAAGTGACATAAGTCAGTTTCCACAAACCTTTTTTGATAATTTATTGACAACTTACACTGGTTTATGTCGATTTGATTTTTTTCTGTATGAATTATTGTAATGGGTAGGAATACTATGTATTTTTTTCCAACCGAACGCGAACAGAAGTTCCGTAAGTTGTCAATAAATTATTATAGTAACAGAACATAACCTTCTTCGACAGTATTGGATTTCCAGTCTCCGTGACGTTTCGCTAGTTGTCTTTCGATTGCATATCCGAGAATAATCGATACTTGCGCTTTCATATTGCTTTCTGATTGGTGGAAAACCTGAACTTTAATGAATAGGTGTACTTTAATTAGGTCCATTAAAGGGCTGGTACCAGGTGTATAATTACTACATTTCGGCATGGTCGAGCATAAAATATAATATAATATAATATAATATAATATAATATAATATAATATAATATAATATTAATAATAATAATTAGGATAATATTAAAATGGATTTGAGGGAGGAGGGATATGATGATAGAGACTGGATTATTCTTGCACAGGCTAGGGACCGATGGCGGGCTTATGTGAGGGCGGCAATGAACCTGCGGGTTCCTTAAAAGCCATTTGTAAGTAAGGTTATTTTACGACGCTTTATCAACATCTTAGGTTCTTTAGCGTCTGAATGAGTTGAAGGTGATAATGCCGGTGAAATGAGTCCGGGGTCCAGCACCGAAACCTCAGCCAGATAACTTGTCCCGATAAGGTAACTTGCCACCTGATTTCCCGGCCATACGCGCTAACCGTTAGTCCACAGGTGTGGACTTCTGTAAGCTTGTATTTGCATTTGAGCAAGGACATATAGAATATTTATAACATGTTACGGGTGTGAAGCGACAAGTGCTACAAAATAGTTAAATTATGAATTATTTTAATATTAATTTCGCCAAGCTTCTGAAAATATAACTAATTAAATATATAACATGCAACAGACGCAATCACAAAATTTACTGTTTGATTTATGATTTCTAACAAACGTAAAAAAATACATAGATATTATATTTCTTAAGAGGACATAAAAAAATCGTTTAAATGTAATTATTCAAATAAATTACAAACATATTCCTGTAAATTCGCCACTAGAAGTTAAACCTCTTGCATGAAGACAGATTAAAAAAAATCGGACGTGATTCTTGAGTAAAAATTACATAAAACTTGATTAAAATTAATAAAAACATGTTCATAATTGTTTCCTTTTGAAGTATTTAATATTTTTTTTCGCGATGCAAAGTTGCGAAATTTTCGTGTCACTGATCATTACCTTGAGGGCTACGTTTACTCTAATGACTCGTTGAACTTCAGATTAATTTTGACTTTGAGTTTGGATTTACCAGTACATATTGTCATAAACGTATTAACTCGTATGGCACATCACAAATTTTCACAGCTTTGCAGAACTCCCTTTTATGTACCACAAACGTTGAAGGTTTACATGGACTGGAAACCCGATCTGTTTGATCAGAATAATGCAATAAATCAGCATTTAATTATAAAGCATAACTTGTCAAAGGAATTAAAGATGATGTTATTTATAATGACTATGTTGATTATATTCATTTCTGAATTTACAACAGTAAACAAATAACGTAATAGTGTATGGTATATGAAATCATATCATCAAACAACGTTTTTAATAAAATCTCAAGTTTTGTGCTCTGGTTTTCATGCATCATTTAACCCTCAAAACTTAGCAGCTCTAGAATTTCATGCTATTTATCTGGGGTGTCTTTTGACCCCAAGCATATTTGTTCAAAATAATTAGGATATTTTAGAAGTCTATCTTTTTTATATATACATAATAAAATCAAAGTTTTTCCTTTACCTAGAGTTACTCATTATGTTTAAATAATGAAATATTTAAATTATTTTAATTATTACAATGCCAGACTATTTCTTTTTTGTCTTTGTTTCTATTTTTCGATTATCAGAAAACATTTTCACTTACCTTGAAATAAAACGCAAAAGAAAATTGCTATTGCATCAAGTGTCAATTATTATGTTCAGAAAATTTTAAAATTTATTTGTATGTTCTCATCACCTGCTGCAGTAGAAAGTACAAGAACCTTACTTTACAAATATGAGCAATTACTCTTGAACCTCCAAAGTTCATTAATAGAAACCAATAATACTAAAGGCTTGTACTGGGTGTTCATTTCAAAGTGTGTCATGACGTCACTGTTGTGAGTCAGCAATTTCAAGCGAGTTTCAGCTTTTATGTCAGAGACATTGCCTATTAATCAAGTCATTCAATCTGAACTTGAGAACGTGTACGGTATAACTTGAATGTCGTAGCAACAGATGGCTGTCTGTAAAGTCTTTGTGCTACCATAATCTCTTTCGAACTGTGTTTTGCGCGGGCAAGTCGTACGCAGGGTATTTGTTATCATCGGTTGCGTACGGCAACATTCCACAATACAAATCAAATGCTCCGTGTCCATGTTGACCGTCGAAGTTAATGTCAAGAAACACGTAAGTAATCATCTTAATCCTCTCCCCATATCCCGACAGTAAGAAAAAAACTCACCTCAGTACGTGTTTCCAAACAGTTCACATTCCTGCCACTACTGGCGTTACCGTACGTATCGGTAAGTACTCTTCAGAATGAACGCCGTACTTGCTAGGCAACTTCTCTGGCACATAGGTAATACGCCTTTGCGGAAGTGTAGTAAGATTGAATTCTCTAGGCTCATCGACTAGCCACATGACGGCATACAACGAGCCATGACACACTTTGAACTGAACACGCAGTAGAGCATTCCACGTTAAGAAAAAAGGATTGGTTTTATGTGTCTTGCCTAGTACATTGTAGAAGCTATGTGGTAGGTAAGCGTTTCTATGGAAACTGACCATTTGATGGAATAGCTCTATATGCCCAATGCTTTTTCTTAATGTGAAATGCTCTATAGTTACATGGAACGTACAGATAATAAAATTCGAGCATTGATTTGTGAATAAACTATTCACTTTATGCAAAAACGGCAACGAAATAAATTCTTCATCTTTTTAAAATCTATCGCGACATTCATAGTAAACCTTAAAATTTTGAAAAGCTATGAAAACATCGGCAACGGAACTTTCCACACAATTTATTTTTTTTATTGGTTGAGATATGCGTTGTAGAAAAGTATTTCATTAGAAGAATTGATTATTTCAAACAAATAACCTCCTCTTAAAATTTGTGCACTCAAACTCCTAACACCCTGTATAGCTGTATTTCGAATGACGAGCCACAATATAACGTTCTGAAGTCAGGACAATCTTTTTTGTTCCAATGCTGCACTTTCCTTCCATGACAAGCAGGAACTGGTATTTATCACTAAAACATAATTATTAAAGTGCTCTTTTTTAAGTCTCACTAGTGTTAATAATTTACGTCCAAATACAATCGCCTGAATACTCTTTCACGTGTAATAAAATTCTCTCTGAGATATACCGAGCATTCTCCCTTACATCCACATATCAAGAGCTTGGAGTCTGTTCATGGATGTTTTCTTAACAGTCCATTTCTCTAACACGTACTGAAACATTGAGAAAACATAACACTCAGCAACTCTCCACCTATTTTCTACGGAAAGATACCGGCAGCACAAGAAATTCTTTAATTTCTGGAAAGTTCTCCTTCCGCTCTCGATGCGTGCTTTGACGTCAATCTCCGGCTTCCATTTATCACTGACTCAACTGTCCAAATACTTGGGTCGTTGAACTCGATACATCCGTTTTTATTTTATTTTTATACGTGTACAGTATTTTCGAAGATATGCCTCTCAGCTAATGACCATTAATTTTGTTTTTGAGTTGCACATATTATATCTTAAAACTAGATTTAGCACTAGTGCTACAGACTCGATCCATCAATATAGAGCTATTAACAAGAGCAATAGCGAGGTCTAGCATTATGATTAGAAAAAGACACCCAAATTAATTTTTACGCTACTTTTGAAATATTTGTCTTGCAACATAGTGTTGGCATGGGGAAATTTGAATTTTTCTTCCTAAGTTGCGTTTCAATTTGAAGATTTTATAAATTTTATTTGTAATTGTAGTTGTAGATATTTAGAGACACAAAACACCGCATGTACAGTTTGCTTTTTAGAACGCAGAAGATGCTTTCGGTTTTTATTCGTCTGTTGATAGTCTGACAACAATTTTGCAGTGACTAGATAAAGAACTTCGCATCATTTTATTCCATATTTTTGTTTTGAAACGCTGAAGCTTTGAGATAATTTCCAATATTCACAATGTTAATTGTAAAAACATTGCTGAATTGTGAAACTTTTTCTGTAAGAATTGCCATGGTCTTGCGGAATTCATGCTGACAGTTCTATATAAAATAGTAATATACGTTACAAGAGCGGTATGTTGACGTTTTCATGTTCGAGGAAAAGATTGAAAAAGCGAAACGTAGTTGAGCTTTTTTAATTTCCGAGAACATGAAAACAAACATACCGCTCGTGTATCGTACATTATTTTGTGCGAAGATCGTTTATTACATACCTGAAAGACGAATTTCTAATTAGTTGCAATGAAATCTCCATGTTGGTTTCTGTTTAATGACGCCAACTTCGGAACACCAAAATATCTTTCTTGAACATTGTTGCTGTAAAATGTTTTCTGTGTTTACTATACTCCAGCAGGCCGTGATATACATCTGTCATTTTTTCCTCCAGTCTATAAATGCGAACTTAAAACAAACGGTAAGGTTATGTAATAATTTAATTTTCATTTTAATATTTTAACAATATTATTTATATAACATATTGCACTAATAACATCGGCATCTGGAATCTCGTTGATTTTTTCACGGCTTCCTTAATGTTACTTGTATCAGGAATGCAATAAGTTTCGTGGAGTAGTAGACTTTACTTAATTTTTGCAAATATTTAAAAACAATAATTAACATTGCAATTTAGGTGAAATTGCAGTGGTAAGTTTCCAAGTTATAATTATTACTATGTTGAAATGTCTCTAAAAATAATATGTTAAAAGCCTAAAGCAGTAAAATGAATGTCGCGCTTAAGCGGTAAGAAAAGGGAAATTGTTATGTGTGTTACGTTGGGAATACTGAATGTGGTATTTCACACTTACCGCGTATTGGTTCTGTGCGGAAAACAAGCAAATACGCACGATCTCGCACAAAAATAATTGAAATCCAGTAGAGAGTGGCAGATCTAAAGACAATTAAATTCTACTGGTACTACTACTACTACTACTACTACTACTAATATTAGGTATTATTATTATTATTATTATTATTATTATTATTATTATTATTATTATTATTATTATTATTAATGCAATGCAGTGAAACCAGCCCATATCGTGAATGTAGAATATTTAAAAAGAAAACTTAATTTAACATAATTTAACATATGATTTTTGCAATCAGAAATCATGGCGTAAACTATAATGAGGATTTCTATCCACAAAAGTCAAAACATTTCATTCAAACACTTTCGCGACTTTCCTAAAGCAACTTAACCTTCAATATTTTATAAAACAGCTCTATTACTGGTTGTTCTGTATGGATGTGAAACTTGGACTCTCACTTTATACTCTCACTGTATAATGTCTCACTTAACATAGGTTAAGGGTGTTTGAGAATAAGGCTCTTAGGAAAATATTTTGGGCTAAGAGGGATGAAGTTGCAGGAGAATGGAGAAAATTACACAACGCAGAACTGCACGCATTTTATTCTTCACCTGACATAATTAGAAACATTAAATCCAGACGTTTGAGATGGGCAGGGCATGTGGCACGTAGAGTGTTAGTTAGAAGGCCGGAGGGAAGAAGACCTTTGGGGAGGCCGAAACGTAGATGGGAGGATAATATTAAAATGGATTTGAGGGAGGTGGGATAAGATAGTAGGGACTGGATTAATCTTGCTCAGGATAGGGATCGATGGCGGGCTTATGTGAAGGCGGCAATGAACCTCCGGGTTCCTTAAAAGCCATAAGTAATTAAGTAAGTAACTTAACCTAGAATTCTGTCATCCTGGTAACCATAGTGGAAACAGCATCTCATTTCTGCGGGTTGGATAAATTTTAAATTGTGATACGATACTTCACCATTACCTGAATCATAATGGAAGTAAAGCTGAAAATGGTAAAGGTCATAATTATTTCACAGAACACTTTTCGCTGGATAGTCCAATAGTAGGGTTGCCACTTTTAGCCTTAGGATAAGTATTTTTGTAACATTTCCTCTACAATTGTTGGAACAGCTATACCTCTGTGACTTGGTCACCATAGCCTCGTTACTAGATACAGGGTGGAACACGGTAAGGTGATGATATTTGGATTGGAGAAGGTGTACTCGTATGTTACACGTCTCTAGCTCTTCATTACATAATAAACCCAAAGATCATGATCTCTTACGTAGGAAGAAGATCCAGAATACCAGGCAGCTCTCTTAAACGAGTGTTGGATGAGGTCGAAACAGGTCTAATATTAGTGGAGGAGACGACAGTGATTATGATGATGATTATGATTATGATGATTTAGTAAAAACTTCAGAAAATTTTCCAGGTTTCTTGGATTTTTATTTGTGAAGATTTCAGAAAATAGAACATAAATTTACTTAGCACTGTTTCTTCACATTTAGGTGATAGTGGTGCTCTTGATACTATAGGTACAGCTCATGCATTTTGCCATACACTCGCGATGTGCAATACGGGATCAACATTTCTGTGGAGGGGGTAGGAATAGAAGGGAAGGTCGGGCGTGTGTCTGCCGAGTTCAAGGCAAAGACAAACCCATTTCCCTTTAATTCGTAAATAGGCTCATCCGGTCTCGTGCGCAGCTCTATAAGAAGAGTGGGGGAGTGTGTGGACATAATACATGCGCTGTACCGTAACATTTTCATGAAATCAATCAAATCTCGGTAATATAGTTTGTTTTATATATTATTTACAATAAAATATATTTTATTCTCTAATCATTAAAAATAAACACCAGACTGTAAATGTCTCGTAGATATATTTTCGTAACTCTATTCCGCATAAATTCTTCTTGTGTGACTAACATTGCAATGGGAAGCGGGATTTCAACAAGGTTCCGTCCAACCTCTTTCCTGTCTTCCTCAGCTTAAAGTCGGAGATGGATCTGACGGTGTTAATACCCAGTTGCTTGTCACCAGAGAAACGCCAGTGCCATATTACACTAAAACTGCACAGAGTATTAACTTGGGTCAGAGCGTTGTTCAGCGAGTAAATATGGTTTGTATGAAGGGTATCCCATGTTTCTTTACTTCCTCAAGAGAATAACTTACAGTGCGATTTTGTGTATAAAAATAGTGCAAATATTGTACTTTATTTGATTTGATTAATGATTTAATAATAGTTTATATATATAATAAAATTTATTTATTTATTTATTTATTTATTTATTTATTTATTTATTTATTTAACCAAAAATTAGACAAACATGGAAAACTGTTATTGTAAACAGAGTTTCAAGATTGTTGTATACATGAGATTTTGCCGTATGTTTTGCTGGCTTTCCCTTAAATTCCCTGGTAGAAACTGGCGAGAAAATCTTCAGTGCTTTTAAATAATTCTGTATATTAAAATGTTCAAAAGATAATCAATACTCATGTCTCATATTTCTTGTCGTCATCTTAAAGTCTTCACAAATTTTATTCTTAATTTTCATATACCGGTATATATATATATATATACATATATATATATATATATATATATATATATATATATATATATTTATAAATGCGTAAATGTGGAAATCTATCTTTCAATAATATGTCTGTGCGTACAGGTATTTTGAATTACTTATAAGATGATTATTAATTTTGTGTTATTTACTTACTTACAGGCTTTTAAGGAACCCGGAGGTTCATAGCCGCCCTCACATAAGCCCGCCATCGGTCTCTATCCTGAGCAAGATTAATCAAGTTTCTATCATCATATCCCACCTCCCTCACATCCATTTTAATATTATCTTCCCATATACGTCTCGGCCTTCCCAAAGCTCTTTTCTCTCCGGCCTCCCAAGTAACATTCTACATGCATTTCTGGATTCGCCCATACGTGCTACATGCCCTGCCCATCTCAAACGTCTGGATTTAATGTTCCTAATTATGTCAGGTGAAGAATACAATGCGTGCAGTTCTGTGTTGTGTAACTTTTTCCACTCTCCTGTAACTTCATCCCTCTTAGCCCCAAATATTTTCCTAAGCACCTTATTCTCTAACACCTTTAACCTATGTTTCTCTCTCAAAGTGAGAGTCCAAGTTTCACAACTATAAAGAACAACCGGTAATGTAACTGTTTTATAAATTCTAATTTTCAGATTTTTTGACAATGTTGTGTTACTTGTGACATAATAAATCAGTAATAGTTAACTGTGTTATTATATCAATACTGTTTAATAAATTTCAGTTATGTCATGGACAAAATGCTGCAAATAAAGTCATCATTTTCAATTTATTGTTTCGTATTGGTAATTATTTAGTGAAATGAATATGGAATACATATTTAGGGACTTACATAATAATTTTCATTCAATTATTACTAGCTCACATAAATACAAATTAATGAAATTTAACTGACAATATGGCGATCGATGTAACGAAAACTTAATGCGACATGTGAACCTCTCGTACCAGTTGGTATGTTATTTAACTTAATTTATTTTGATCTATTTTGTCCAAGATAATAATTTTATTAATGATATAAACTTTTTAAAATATTATCAAATAGTTGTTAAATTACTTCGAATATTGGTCTAAGTGTTCATCATATTTTTCGCTATGGAAACGGTTGTAAAAAAAAATCCCCCCCCCCCAAAAAAAAATTTGTCATAGGTTTTCTACCGCTGAAGTACTTGCCCAAATCATTCATAAGGCGTTTAATGCTATCCCACGCTCCTTTCTGAACACTTGTATTTCTTGTGTAACAAGAATACGGTGATTATTTCACACTAATTGCACCGGTGTGATAGAAATGACAGGATTGGAATTGTGTACAATTATTAAACAGTAGGAAATTAAAAAAGAGTTCGTTGTGGAATTAATTTTTTAATTAGTACTTTTATATATATATAATTTTAATATTAAGTTGTACAGCATTATTGCAGAGTTCAAGAGATATATATGAGCCGTTCAGAGCAGAAGTGGTGTAAGTCAAAAATGAGTAATGACGATTAAAGTAAACATTCTGTAAAATATAGCACAAAGCAATTCTTCACTTGACATAATTAGGAATATTAAATCCAGACGTTTGAGATGGGCAGGGCATGTGGCACGTATGGGCGAATCCAGAAATGCATATAGAGTGTTAGTTGGGAGACCGGAGGGAAAAAGACCTTTGGGGAGGCCGAGACGTAGATGGGAGGATAATATTAAAATGGATTTGAGGGAGGTGAGATATGATGATAGAGACTGGATTAATCTTGCACGGGATAGGGACCGATGGCGGGCTGATGTGAGGGCGGCAGTGAACCTTCGGGTTCCTTAAAAGCCATTTGTAATTAAGTAAGTAAGTAAGCAATTAATATTCAATTTATTTAAACTATTAGTAGTCAGTGGATAGCAAGAAGGACATATTAATTGCTACTCTGCGCTGTATTTTACAGAATTTTTACTTTAAACCTTATTACCCAATTTTGAATTACACCACTTTTGCTCTGAACGGCTCATATGCAGGGTGATTTACGAAGAAAATCCATAAGTGTACAAAATTATTCTTGAGATTATTTTGTGTAACAAATTTCTTATAGGCTTATCATGGGTACAATCTCGAACGGTTAAGAAGCAATAGTTATTTATTTGTACGTATGTATGTATGTATGTATGTATGTATGTATGTATGTATGTATGTATGTATGTATGTATGTATGTATGTATGTGTGTGTGTATGTATGTATGTGTGTGTATGTATGTATGTATGTATGTATGTATTTACACTGCAAGTGGGCAAGCACCCGGTGGCAGTGGTATACACAATATAAACAATATACAATAAAATTACAATACACAATACAATTATATAATATACATACACAATACAATTATATATACAATACAATAAGAATACACAATACAATTTAACACAATATATATAAATTCTAAATTATAGACATCAGCACAAAGAATTTGAGTGACCACAAGGGTCCTGAATACAATAAACATGTACAATATAATGTGATGTGATACATTAAAGAAAAAGAAAGTTAATTGATTAAGGCAAATATAAGTGTAGTGTCACTATGACGCATTTGATAAAAATGAATGCATTACTATTAACGCCGCGATACTATAAAATTTCCTGTGTCTTGATCTTGTTCTATGACCCATGAGGATGTTTAAAAAAATTACGTATGAAGGTGATATTGGTTTCCAAGGAGCTATTTTTTTTGCCTCTTCTGTAAAAAAAAAAAAAAGCAAAAGTGGAGTTGTCCAACTTTGATACGAAGCTTGTCATATGTAGGATAGGAAACCAGTATTGTTTCGACTGGTGTGTACATAGATGAAAAGAAAGAATTCGTTAATTTTAAATTATTTTTTTGTAGTTAAGCCTATAATAAGTAGCTTAAGCTGGAGCAAAATAATACAGATGCAACTGAAATCCCCTGACGGGGGGGGGGGACATTTTGAGGTCCGGGGAGGGGAATTTCTCCCGGATGTGTGCCTGAATTTATTACTGTACGTGTATGTTACACACACACACACACACACACACACATGCATAATTACTGGTATGACGTATAACACGTAGCAGAAATAAGCTTTGAGGGATACGTAGTTGAATAAAAGTGTAACTGTGGACTTCAGTAGGCCTATATGGAAGAAATGTAAATAACACACGTAAAGGATATTGACTTAGCAATACCTATGAGAGTAATACTTGAAATCAAGCCATAATAAATTTAATAATTATAAACTTAAGATACACCATATCTTTGTGTACCAGATTTTAGTGTGACAACTTCTTTAGTTCGTGTTCGGATTTAGCATATGTTATTGTTTGTTTTTTTGTTATTTTAAAGAACTTTACATCATTCATTCATAGTGTTCTACCCAAGGGCAGGTCTTTCACTGCAAACTCCGCTTTCTACGAGCTTTCATATTTTCTGCCTTCCTCTTCGTTTCCTCATATGATCCATATATCTTAATGTCGTCTATGATCTGATATCTTCTTCTACCCCGCACTCTTCTCCCGTTCACCATTATATCCAGTGCATCCTTGAGTAGACAGTTTCTTCTGAGCCAGTGACCCAGACAATTTTTTTTCTCTTCCTGATCAGTTTCAGCATCATTCATTCTTCACCCACTCTTTCCAACGCAGCTTCATTTATTATTCTGTCTGTCCACTTCATAAGTTCCATTTTCTTCCATATCCACATTTCAAATGCTTCTATTTACTTCTCTTCACTTCGTCGTAATTCCACGTTTCTGCCCCATACAATGCCACACTCCACACAAAGCACTTTACTAGTTTGTTGCTTAGTTCTTTTTCTAGAGGTCCGCAGAAGATGCTCCTTTTTCTATTAAAAACTTTCTTGGCCATTGGTATCCTCCTTTTGACTTCCTTGCAGTAGCTCATGTTACTGCTTATAGTACACCCCAAGTATTTGAAGCTGTGCACTTGCCCTACTGCCTCATTTAGAATTCGCAAGTTTATCTTCTGTATTTTTCTTTCGAAAACCATGGTATTCGTCTTGTTTGCATTTATCTTCATCCCATACTGCTCACAGCTGTCGTTTAGCTCCAGTAGCATATTCTTTAGTATCATTTCTTCTTCTGCTAACAACTTCATATCATCAGCAAATCTTATGTACTTTTTTCTTCTTCCCCCTACTATCACTCCTCCTATGTTCAGAAAACAGTTCTTTACTAAATCCTCCAAGTAGATGTTGAACAGGGTAGGTGATAAAGGACATCCTTGACATACTCCTCTCCCTATTTCCACTTCCTTCTGACATTTCTTCTCTTATGCTGACTTTGGTTCCTTGTTTCATATAAAGATTACTAAACACCAATTTTTTTTAGGATCCCCATCAGTTTATTCCAATACACTCTGTCAAAAGCCTTTTCTAGGTCCACAAATACTACATACACTTCTTTATTCTTCTCTAGGTATTTTTCGCCGATTGTCCGTAGCAGTCCAATTGCATCTCTCGTATCTTTTCCCTTCCTGAAGCCAAACTGCTATTCTTCCGACTGTTCTTTCATCTTAGAATATAAACGTCGATTCAGTATTAGCAAGAGAATCTTCGCCGAGTGCGATATTAGACTGATATTCCTCAACTCCTTACATTTCTTAGCATTATTTTTCTTCGGTTTTGGAATCAACACTCTCAGTAAAATCTTCAGGCCATTCGGTTTTCGAATATATTTCGTTGCATAAGGATGTACTGTAAAACATTATTTCTCATTGCTTTTAGTACTTCGTAATATCACCAGTTATATTCCATCTGAGTACGAAATGCTGTTGCACTTAATTTAATTACACTAGAATAGCAATGTATGCATGTATGTAATAATTTTAATTTCGCAGAATGTTTTGTAAATAGCTTTTCATAATGATCTGTTCAATATATTGCTGCAGGGTTAATTCTCTCTTTGTGGTTATCCATATTGATAATTGCTAATAAAATATCTGCAGTTGGACACTGAATAAATTATGAAACAGAGTCATGCATTTCATTTGTAGAGTCGGAATATTGTGGCAGGAATACATTATGATGAACAGTTCAGTCGAAATTTCAAACAATCTGTTGTATTTATTTTGCTCACAATCATTTTCATCAGTTTCATTATTTCTCTTTCTTCTTTTGTTCTTCTCATAACCATAATTCTCCCAAAGCACTTTCCTTACCTTAGTTATGCAATGACGTACACAACGACAGAATATGCAGTGCCCTTTTTATGCAGCGCAGCGAACCAACAGACTTACGGCGTACCTACTGCAATGTTTTATTCTACGATAGTACAAATTTACATTAAATAAAGAATTCAAGTTGGAGAGGCTATAAGAATACAATTTTATGGCCATCTAAACTCAGAACCATTAGACGTAATTGTCCATGGTATAGCAGCCTGTTTTATTCATGTTCACAATTTCATGGTCGTCTATACTGGCCATATAATCAACAAAGCAGTTAGGAAGAGTTGGATGATAAATATTGTTACAATGAGTAGTAGACTACACGTAACTTCAGAATAATAAGGGCTAAAATGTATTATGAATGTTAAATTTGTGACTTACTTTTGTTACGTGCAATATTTAAGTAACGAACGATCGAGGTATTGCATTAATTTCTTACTGAATGAAGTTTTCATTCATCCATAGTGTTCTGCACAAAAGCAGGTCTTTCACTGCAAAGCCAGCATTCTCCACTCTTTCCTATTTTCTGACTTCGTCTTTGTCTCCGCATATGATCCATATATCTTAATGTCGTCTATCATCTGATTTCTTCTGCCCAGAACTCTTCTTCCGTTCCCCTTCTTTCCAGTGCATCCTTCAATAGGCAGTTTCTTCTCAACCAGTAACCTAGCATTTCCTTTTTTCTCTTTCTGATCAGTTTTAGCATCATTCTTCCGTCATCCATTCTTTCCAACACAGCTTCGTTTCTTACTTTGTCCATTTCACACGCTTCATCCTTCTCCATATCTACATTTCAAATGCTTCTATTCGCTTCTCTTCACTTCGTCGTAATGTCCATGTTTCTGCCCATACAACGCTACACTCAACACAAAGTACTTCACTAGTCTCTTCTTTAGTTCTTTCTCCAGAGGTCCGCACAAGATGCTCCTTTTTCTATTAAAAGCTTCCTTTGCCATTGCTATTCTCCTTTTGACTTCTTGGGAGCAGCTCATGTTACTGCTTATAGTACACCCATGAAGTTTGCACATTGAATATTACATTTTCTTTGGCAGTGCGTAAAATTAATGGCAGTACCTAAAGTGATTACTTACTTCTTTTACGCACTAGTGTTTTAAAAGCCTCAATTTAGGCACTAATAACAGTGGTAGGTATCGTAGAAAAAATTGTTTTGATTACGTCGTAACTCGCACAACAATATCAATAATCACAAAAATATTTCGATTTTATAAAAGTGTTTCTTTCTAAATAAAAGGTTTGATGTGCCTGAGGTTTCTGTTCAAAACCTCTTCATTCAATTTTAATTGAAACAAATTTATGCTTTATTTAAAGGTATGTGTATTTTGGTTCTTTGAGCGTCCGCTTAGTTTGTGGGATGTAGTGAGATTTGAATATGTTATTTTCCGAGCTTCACTAAACATAAAGAGAATATCAAGTAATTAAATGCCACATCATTGGCCTCGTCTGGTCAATCACAGTTCTGCTGGCACACAATCCACTGACGTGACATAACATAGTAGTAGGTAGAACAACGTTGTTGTCGTGAGGGTCACGTAAGAACAGTTCCTCAACAGCAAATATTGCCGTCTTGTCAGTGTTGCCAACTGTTACCAGATATCACAAGATTCTACGTACTGATTGATTTATTTACTTACCGTACTTTACTTTTATATTGGAAGATTAGTATAAATAATTCAATAAATAATTTGTTACATAATTTCGTAGGCAAACTGTACCAGAAATGGATCAACATGTTAGGTGTTTTATATGACAATATGAAATGCTTTGGTTTGACTAAACAATTGATTCACGAGACCTAACCTAAAAATGTATTTTGTTTGACAACATGAAATTATTAGTATACTAACTCCGAAAACTGAATATCATGAAATGTATGCTTAAGAATACTTATGCCTAATAATTTTGCTATTCTAGTTATACAGTAGCGTGAAAATTAATCCGAACACGACATATTTTTACATTTTCTGTCATTGTTGGCCTCACAGCTGCTCATACCGCTTTAATTGACATCTGTAGTACGTGTAATTCCATTGTTGAAGGTCTGTCATTATTTTTTTTTATAATATGTGACATTTTTCCTGTCGTTTTGTACTTATAAGCATTTCAGTTGTGTTGAAAACTTATTACTGCAATCCTGTGTACATTCTGTTGTCTTCACAAATGGATACAACTCCACGAAAACGGTCTAAAATTATAACATTAGCAGAGCATTCTTCTATGACACAGAGGCAAGTTGCTGCAGAATGTCACATCGGTTTGGCTACTGTTAATTCGATCATAAAACGATACAGGGAGACTGGATCCATGACATCCCAGAAAAAAGGAAACTGTGGCCGAAAAAGGAAGACTTCACCTGCAGATGATCGTTTAATTGTCAGAAAAAGTAAATTAACTGCTGTCGACTTAACCCGCGAGTTAATGGCTACCACTGGGGCGAATATTCACGTCACAACAGTGCGGCGTAGGCTTTTGGAAGCTGAACGAAGGGCTCGTAAGCCTATTAAGAAACAACTGCTAACCCCTGTTATGTGCAAAAAACGCTTAATGTGGGAAAAATTACATCAACACTGGACAGTGAATGACTGGAAGAATATACTTTTTTCCGATGAGTCTCATTTCGAGGTCCACGGCCACCGTGTTTCTTACGTACGGAAAGGATCCGAAAAAGTAACAGCAGCTCATCTCCAACAAGCACCCAAATACCCTCCTAAAGTAATGTTTTGGGGTTGTTTTACACATGAAGGGCCTGGAGCATTAATACCTATCAAGGGAATGATGAATTCTGACAAATATATTCACTTATTGGAAACCAGAATCGTACCCCAGCTGCAAAAATCATTTCCGGATGGCAGAGGTGTGTTCCAACAAGGTCTGGCACCATGTCATACGTCTCGAAAAACTACAGAATTCTTCAACAAGAAGAATATTCAGGTACTCCCCTGGCCAGGCAACTCACCCGACATCTACTTCATTGAGAACTTGTGGTCAATTTGCAAAAGAAGAATGCAAAAAATGGAGAAGATGATTTCTGCCTTCATTGGTGTATGGTTTCGCGATGAAGAAATGAAGACTATTTGTGGGAAATTAGTGGAATCTATGCCAAGTCGTCTAAGAGCTGTTATTAGGAACAAGGGAGGCCTCATAGATTACTGAGGTATGTCTTAGATCCTTTTTTTTATCCCATTTGAGTGTTTTTGCATAAGTAATTACGTTGTTCGGATTAATTTGCACGCTACTGTAATTGCTGTCTCTGTGAGCATAATTATTCTTCATTATCTTCTTTCGGTTAAATCTGAAAGAACAGAACGCCAATAGGGGAAATAATCCCCACTCTCGCAGCACGCTTTACGCTTTCTTGGTGTAGTCGCTGCCATGCTTTTTCCTCTTTTTGACATTATTGTAATAGAAATCTAAACACGAAAGAAATTCATTAAAATGTGAAATGGTATTTCTATAGATTACCCACCTGCATTATCACACTCAGTATGTTATATTTATTTACATTTACCTGATTATAGTCTTAAATTATAACCACAACGCAACACATAGAAATAACTATTATGTATTAATATTGATACTGATATTAATTAATTATCAGTATGTTCAGATTTCACTAGCTTCCATTAACCGGCTCAGAAATCTAGTACAATTTTAATTCCATGGAACTCGAGTACCGAAAATGTCTGTTTCAGCTGCCAACATAACAGTTACAAAATCTCTACCATTTGTAGTATTTGTCAGTAATGAAATTCGAAACGAAGTTGCCAAAAGAAAATTCAACCTGCTAACTAGAAAATCACCACAATCAACTAGCATCTTTACTAATGGAGGAAAAATGGTTAGGTTTCACACTTAGGGTATGAAGTAAGCTGACACGGACTATAAATAATTACTATACGTTACTAAACATTTTTTTTTTGCCTTTTTTTTTTCTCCGCTCGCACATTTCTTGAAAGAGTATTCTCTTGTCGAAATAGAGACGAGTCCAGGAGACGTAGAAATAAAATTAATCACATGCAAATTCTTGTCTCTTAATTCTATCTCATATTATTTATTTGAAATAAACCAGATGCTGTGTCGAACTTTCTATAGTCGGATATGTTAAATTTCATGTTTGAGATGTAAGTTCTCGACGGACACAATTCCGATGAGTATCTAGCCCACGTAAGTTATTTTTTAAACCAGTGGACCACAGAATTGATTTTGGTCGAGATAGAAGAGCTTTATCTCGCTTCCGTTGTGACTGGATATTTGTCATTCTGTATTGCGTCAATCTAATACTTCCCGGCATGCTAATACGCATGAAGAGACACGTAATTTGTGAATATTAATGTTAAATCCCTCTTGGAATGTAGGCGAAGGGACAGATTCATAATCGCGGAATAATATTGATGAGGAGATATATCACGTTTTGTGGAAAATATATGACAACCTTCAAACTATTTTCTCTATTTATTTATTTATTTATTTATTTATTTATTTTCTTATTATTTATTTCTTATTTATTTATTATACATTCATTTATTTATTTTTTATTATTCATTTATTTATTATGTATTATTATTTATTTATTTAGGTACCTAGCTAGTTATTTATTTAGTTATTTATTCATTTATTGGTTATTATGTATTTATTTGTGTTTATTTATATGTTTATTGTTTATTCGTTCTTTCATTTATTTATCAATTTATTTATTCTGGTGCAGTAAAGACCTGAAACATATAGGGTGCTATTCATAGACATTTCGCTAGCCCGCGCTACGAGCGTACTAAACTATCCCCGGCTATCAACTGGTTACTTGTACAGGATTCATATCATGTCATACCGCTAACATTGGTTTATGAATACGAAAAACGTTTGTTCGCTGATCATCCACCGGAAGCCCGCGCTAAGAATGTCTATGAATACGGCCCAGAAATTCTAAGTTTCATATTGAGGTGCTCAGACGTAAAACATAGTAACTGATATTTTACAATGCATTTTTGATTTTTCAGATAAATCAGTTCAAGATTATAAGTTTATTTTAAAGTTTTCAATCATATGATTGATCATTTTTTGCAGTATCACAAACATAGCCGTTTCATTCAAAAAATATATATAAATAGAAACGAAGCTGTGTTGGAAAGATTGGGATATAAAGAGAATAATTCTGAAATCGATCAGGACTAGAAATAGTAATATACGTTACAAGAGCGGTATGTTGACGTTTTCATGTTCGAGGAAAAGATTGAAAAAGCGAAACGTAGTTGAGCTTTTTTAATTTCCGAGAACATGAAAACAAACATACCGCTCGTGTATCGTACATTATTTTGTGCGAAGATCGTTTATTACATACCTGAAAGACGAATTTCTAATTAGTTGCAATGAAATCTCCATGTTGGTTTCTGTTTAATGACGCCAACTTGGGAAAACCCAAAATATCTTTCTTCAACTTTGTTGCTATAAAATGTTTTCTGTGTTTACTATACTCCAGCAGGCCGTGATATACGTCTGTCTTTTTTTTCCCCAGTCTATAAATGCAAACTGAAAACAAACGGTAAGGTTATGTAATAATTTATTTTTCATTTTAATATTTTAACAATATTATTTATATAACATATTGCAGTAATAACATCGGCATCAGGAATCTTGTTCATTTTTTCACGGCTTCCTTAATGTTACTTGTATCAGGAATGCAATAAATTTCGTGGAGTAGAAGACTTTACTTAATTATTGCAAATATTTAAAAACAATAATTAACATTGCAATTTAGGTGAAATTGCAGTGGTAAGTTTCCAATTTATAATTATTACTATGTTAAACGTCTCTAAAAATAATATGTTAAAAGCCTAAAGCAGTAAAATGAATGTCGCGCTTAAGCGGTAAGAAGAGGGAAATTGTTATGTGTGTTACGTTGGGAATACTGAATGTGGTATTTCACACTTACCGCGTATTGGTTCTGTGCGGAAAACAAGCAAATACGCACGATCTCGCACAAAAGGAATTGGCTGGTCAATGGCTAAGAAGAAACTGCCTGCTGAAGGATGCACTGGAACAAATGGTAAACGGGAGAAAAGTTTGGAGCAGAAAAAGATATGAAATAATAGACGACATTAAGATATATGGATCATGTGGGGACCAAAAGGAAGATATAAAATAAGAGAGACTGGATAATGCTGGGTTTGCAGTGAAAAACCTGTCCTTGGGAAGAACAGTATGTAGGGGAGTAGTGAGTACAGTGAGACACAAAAATATTAAGACATATGTATGCAAGTGAAATTTCAAGTATTTTTAAAATCAAGTGCAACAGAAATATACATTAAAACATGGAGTACAATAATACGTAAACAGAAATGTTAATAGATAAACGACATAATATACAATGCGTGTTTGTCAAAAAAATGCGAATGTCTCACTGTTCCCATTCAGGAGGGTACAGTGTCTATTAAGAGACATGGAAATGATTTACATTTATTTCAAAAGAAAAGAAACCTTGCTGTCTCTTTATCTTGCCATGTTCTGTAGTCTTACTTAGAATCATTTTGATGTCTGACTTCGAAACTATTGAAACATCTGGAACATTTGGAAAAGTGAATTTTCCATGACTTTTCAAACTTTTGCTAAAAAATAAAATGAATTTTTGGTGACAACAAAGCTTACAATTATAAGAATTTAATTTAATTCTTTATTATTTATTAATATTTTTTTTAATTTTGTGAATAATTTTTTATTTAGGAAACCATTAAAATGTAATGTATCCATTATTTTAAGCAATAGTACCTAAATTGGTTACTAGTATGTTCATTTTTAATGTTAGGTACCGGTAAATGTAATATAATTACAGTTTATTTTTGCAAATCATTGGTACATGGGGACAGTGAGACGTCTCAGTGTACCCTTCAATGGCATGTCTCACTGTTCCCTTTACGCGTAGTTAGTTTAAAAATGGCACCATCACTTCAAAATCAAAACAAGAAAGACGAAACTTTTAAAACATAACGTCAAATACCATAGTATTAGATAACAAAACACTCATATTTCTATTTAATTTGTATATCCAATATAACCTTTATTAAACACAAGCCAAAATTTTATTTCTAGAGTGAAAAATTACGAATTATTTTTTTCATCACTCACCTTATAACTAGAATCAAATCGAGTATGAAAATACTGTTACTTTACTCATGCAACATACAACTCCACTGTTACCAACATTTCAACATCAAAATTTACCATCTAATAAAAAATGTCTCACTGTTCTCCCTGTCTCACTGTGCCCACTTCTCCCCTACTCATATGAATAAAGGAATATGAAAAATAAATAACACTTCGGGAAATATTTCCTTTAAAATATGATCAATGCATCAAGAATTAAAGCGTACGCTATTGACAGCGACATCTACTGTGCCGCAGAAGAGAGCTGTGTTAATTGCAATCGTTTTTGAAAATCCAACTGATATCTCTACTTTCACCTCCATTTACTTATTTGGTCGTGAGGTACGAACTAGTCCTCAAGCTCATTCGAGCTATTCATTTCACTTCACCACAAACTCAGACTCGCTATTTCAAAGAGCAGAAGTGTAAATTCTTCACGCCGCCGTCTGCTCTTTTAATTCGCGACTTTCAAACATTAATTTCCTCTTTTCCTTTGAACTGCAGCTTGAATGTAAAGCTGATATTAACTAGTTGAGTTTGTTAGAATTTCCTTAAATCTATATAGCAATAAATAGGCACGTCTTATGCTTTTTCACTACTTACGAAATCATAAACAGTAATATCAGATATACAGCCTGTCTATAAATTCACGGTAGAGATTCAAGTTATAGCATAATTTTAAAGAAACGTTATAGAGAAATAAAACACCAACTCGATGCAAGATTCGTTCTCCAATTTCTGTAATATATTCACAAAAGTACGATGTAGGCTTCTATGATACCCTGAAGTATACCCAACTTGTGCTTCAATTTGCGGCACAACCAAGAACATTGGGGTTAATTGATGTATTAGTTATTGGATTCGCTTTTTTAAATGGGTAATATCATTAACAGATATACTACACACCTTTGCTTGACATAATCTCATAACTAAATTCATATATTCGCGAAGTCAGGAGAGTGTGGTGGTCACATCCAATCCATCTCTTTGGTGATTTGTTTAGCAATTACAAAAATATGCCAGGAAATGAGAGGAGCACGTGAATGTTTGCATTAGCGTTGAGAATTTCGAGTACTGAAAACAGTTGCAATACATCTAGTCGGTAATAACCATGGCAACATTGATAGCGTTGAGAATTTCGAGTACTGAAAACAGTTGCAATACACCTAGTCGGTAATAACCATGGCAACATTGATAGGAAAATAATCTGTAGAGTTATTCTTCCATTTATTGATCCTATTTTCTTTCGGTACAATTTTCTTGAAGTTTAATATCCTTAATGACGTTACGGATTATATTACTACTTATTCATACATACATACATACATACATACATACATACATACATACATACATACATACATACATACATACATACATACATACATACATACATACATACATACATACATACATACATACATACATACATGGTGGAAGTGATATAACTGTGCAGATTGGGAAATGATATAACTGTGCAGATTGTTAACCCTTTGCAGCATAGTGGTTGTTCAGAAGAACCACAGTTTTCTTTCTTTCTAAATTTTATGGCACAGATATTCCACCAAGAAACCACCTCTTGAGTATACATAGAGAAGCCATCTATGTTTTGAAATTGTGTGCAGAGTTAAAATGTTGACAAAAATTGATCGAAGCTTTGTTATGATTCATCAAATAAAAACATAAAAAATTAATTTGTGCTGCAAAGGGTTAAATGATATAACTGTGCAGATTCTGAAGTGTTATAAACTTATAACTGTGCAAATTGTGAAGTGATATAATGTGCAGATTGTGAAGTGATATAATTGTGCAGATTTTGAAGCGATATAACTGTGCAGATTGTGAAGTGATATAACTGTGCAGATTGTGAAGTGATATGACTGTACAGATTGTGAAGTGATATAACTGTGCAGATTGTGAAGTGATATAACTGTGCAGATTGTTAAGTGATATAACTGTGCAGATTGTTAAGTGATATAACTGTGCAGAATGTAGGGATAATAGAATACATTAAAATACATAAAAAAAGCTCTTACGCTTTTTTGTAATTAAGTGCATGGTTAATCAGAAAGTTAGGCTGAAATTCTGTGTAGTCTGGCAACAGCACATCGCCGACTAACCTAAGAAAACAGATACACACTGGGTCTGAATACCAGCATTCCGCCCGTTAGTCACTCGACAAGGATTACCAGACCTCTTAGTAGCAGAAAATAACGATACGTGTTAATGTTTTATTTAATTTGCAAGGAACTGCACAGGAAAAATAATTCTTTATCAGTTTCTCTAATGATAAGAGTAAAACTGAGAAACGTATGGATAGTACTTACCGACTAAAACAATGTTATCCTTTATGGGAAAGTTATTTTTTTAGGAAAGTATTAATTTGTACTAATAAGGTATTACACTCGTATATTTTTTTAAACACTATTCAACGAATAAGTTGTCAAATTTGCACAGTTATAATATTTCCAATCTGTATACATTTACATATTTAAACACACACAATATTGTCATTATCCTATCGCCTCCCACTCGGTTGCCACTGTATGTAAATTAGTGTGTAACACGATGCTAATGTAAAATAAGATAGAACCGGTTATCGCAACCACGAAAAGTTACTCTCTGCGACAGAAAACCTTCTTTTCAGTGTGGTAAAGTCTCATTTAGTGAGTATTTATCCCTCACAGGAATTCTTTGTGGTTACTGCGGCCATTCTGACGTCACAGCTCGACCATTATCTTTCTCTCTTAGGTTACATTAGTTCCTGGTTTGAGCACCAGAGGCGCACCGTCCTCAAATGTGATTAATGAACGAGGGCCACATTACCTTTTTCACTCCACCATTTTCTGATAGCAGTCGGGGGAAAAAAATCTTTTTTTTTTTTTAACAAAGGATTGGGGGAATTTTATGTATATAACAAGTGACCCGATAGTTGGATGACTGAAAGTCTGGTGGCGAGTCTGATAATAGCAAAGAGTAAGCCTGGCAAAGCAGTGAATACCTGATGGATTGGTTGTTCAGACAGATTTATTTTCTGCGAACTGATTCCAAAAAAAAAAAAGTTTTAAACCAGAATTAATACTATCAGTATACATCTCTGCCATTTACACATTGCTGTACTGAAATACGGAGATTGTTCTTTCTGTTGCGTGAACGTATGTGTGAAACGACAGTAGCATAGGACGTGAAATGTTAAATTATTAAAAATGGGTTCTATTTCAGACAAAAAAAGTATCTTCATCCTTCCATGTAAAATCACTAATATATAGGTAAATTTATAACGTTAAAGTGCTTATAATATGGATCCCAATTTATATTTATATTTACTCTTGTACTGATTTCCACATTTTTCTCTAAAAACAATAAAATCTTTCATTGTTATCTCCGTCACATTACAATAAGTGCTTTATTTTTCTACATAAGAAATAGATCTAGTAACACTTCGCTCAGAAATAAAATATTGTGGAAAGCAATTTGATTTTCAGCGAAATACTTCTTACTGCTTTTTCCTCCATATAGAGAAGAGCATACCCAACCTGTTGTGATACTTTCCTGACAGAGAGAGACCACCAAATAAAAATAGCTTCTATGAGAAATTGGAACACATTTTTGATGAGTTATCTAGATATCATATGAATTTTTTTTGGGAATTTCAATGCTAAAGTAGAATGGGAGGATATTTTAAAATCGAGTATTGGAAAAGAGAGCCTACACGTAACTAATAATGAAATTTTAATTGTGAAAAGTACAACATCCCTGCGTAAGGATATATGTACATAAATATACTTGGACTCCTCCAGATAGGTTATACCAGCGTTTCTCAAACTATGGTCCGCGGACCACCTGTGGTCCTCGAGGTCTGCCCTTGTGGTCTTTCAAAAAAGACAGAAGAAAAAATGAAGTTGAAACGAATTGCGTATCACACTAATAGCTGAAAATCTCAGAGTTTGGAAATGACACATGGCAATCACCTTTCACTTTTTCTCTCAATACTGACATTTAATTAAATTTATTACCCTACCTGTCTACCGACTTCCCACTCTACTCTCAACAACAAAAGAGGAATTTGAAGCACTATGAACGTTTGTTTCTCGCCATCTTTTCCCTGCACATCTGGCGCCTGTAACCCAGTCATGGACCACCTGCATTCATAACAGAGGACCAAAGTACCGAACTCTTCCATGTATTTATGGCTTTCTTAATAGTTTTGCCGACACAATTAGAAACTTATTTTCTAAGTAAATATGACGAATTTTCATGGCTTCGTGATCACTTTCATTGCGATATTGAAACAAACAATCTTTCATTGAGTAAAAGAGAACAGTTAATTGAACTCTCGAAAGACACCGGACTTAAAATGAAATTCGAAGCGGAAGGTGTGGTTAATTTCTGGACCCAATCATAAGTGAAAGGAGAATATAGTGAACTGTACAGTCGTGCTTTAGAGATTATAATTCAGTTTGTTTCTACGTATTTGTGTGAGAAAGGGTTTTCATCACTAACTCTAATAAAAACAAAGTACCGAAATCGGCTTGATGTATGTGACGATCTCCGACTTAAGCTTACCAGCATACATCCAAGTATAGAAAAACTGTGCAAGAATCTAATTAATGTGAGTACCAACATTTATTTATTTTTTTTAGTTAATTAGTTAAAAATTATCTAAACTCTAATATCTTGAATTATTAAAAAGAAGAAAATGAATTTTCTTCTATTGACATTAATTTAATTAGTTAATAAGACTACTAATATAAAATTAATTGAATGAAATTAATTTTAATTAATTGATTCTGTTTTAAAATATAATTATACTGGTATTAAAATATGCTACTTACTTACTTACTTACTTACTTATTGGCTTTTAAGGAACCCGGAGATTCATTGCCGCCCTCACATAAGCCCGCCTTTGATCCCTATCCTGAGCAAGATTAATCCAGTCTCTATCATCATATCCCACCTCCCTCAAATCCATTTTATTATTATCTTCCCATCTACGTCTCGGCCTCCCCAAAGATCTTTTTCCCTCCGGCCTCCCAACTAACACTCTATATGCAATTCTGGATTCGCCCATACGTGCTACATGCCCTGCCCATCTCAAACGTCTGGATTTAATGTTCCTAATTATGTCAGGTGAAGAATACAATGCGTGCAGCTCTGCGTTGTGTAACTTTCTCCATTCTCCTGTAACTTCATCCCTCTTAGCCCCAAAAATTTTCCTAAGAACCTTACTCTCAAACACCCTTATGATAAATTTGCTTTCGAAGGGAAAGCGAAACTGTTCTGACTTAAAAAAGTAGTCCCCAATTCAGAAAAGGTTGAGAAACGCTGCATTACACAACACAGAACTGCACACATTATATTCTTCACGTAACATAATGAGGAACATTAAATCCAGATGTTTGAGATGGGCAAGTTATGTAACACGTATGGTTGAATCTAGAAATGCATATAGTGAGTTAGTTGAAAGACTTGAGAGGAAAAGACCTTTGGGGAGTCCAAGACGTAGATGGGAGGATAATATAAAAATAGATTTGAGGGAAGTGGGATATAATGGCAGAGATAGGGATCAATAGCGGGCTTATATGAGGGCGGCAATGAACATCCGCGTTTCTTAAAAGCCATTTGTAAGCAAGAAGAAATGAGCTTTTGGATGACGCAAAATCATTTTTGACCAAAACTTAAGGGATATGTACGTGAAGGACCACAAATATTATCAGAAAATGTAGGCTCTAAATTTCTAAAATTGTATAAGGAAATGAACACACAATTGGACAAAAATTACAAGTACCACAACAAGACTTATTAGAACTTAAATATCTGATAAAAGTGTAAAAAAGGTTACTAATAATATTTTTTAGAATTCACTTTTTACTTGAAATTAAATTTTCCAAAATTTGAAAATTTTCAGACATTATTTCATAACTCCACAAGCATTAGAGATAGAATTCTGAAATTTTGTACTCTGATTTAACATACATTTATACAAAAGGTAGACTACAATAATGCCCATTTCTTTGAAAATAGAAAAATTAGGTCACAAAACATTATGTAAATTTTAATATATTCTCTATGGGACAAATAAAAAATTAATTGTATTAAAATATACAATCTTACATGTCTGAGAGTAGTATACTTTTCAGAAATAAGTGTTTATTACATGCAGGAAAAATATTAAAGATGTCAGAGAGACCATAACAATGTTATGGTTACCAAATGACGTAACTGCAGATATTTTTTTTTTCATACTTTGATGAAACTGGTTTGAAAAATATCATTAGTAACCTTTTTTTAAATTTTTATCAAATATTTAAGTTGTAATAAGTCTTGTTGTGGTACCTTGTAATTTTTGTCCAGTTGTAAGTTCAATTTCTTATAAAAGTTTAGAAATTTTGAGCCTGTATTTTCTGATAATATTTGTGGTCATTCATGTACATATAACCTTAAAAAAAGAAAAACAGACATTTCAAGTGTCGATATATAACTTAAGCTAGTAGTTGAATTTTGAAAATTTCTACTTACTGTGAAGAAAAATAAATTAATTTTAGTTTTTAATGAAGTTAAATTTTAAAATTTATTAATAATTTCATATGACAATCTATTATATCAAGAGATTCTTCTCATTCAAAAGTTATAAGTTTATAGACATTTTTTGGTACACTCTGTATGTTTGACGTTGCGACAGAACCAACTATCCAACTTAATATCAAAGTCACAGAATAAGAGCAACTTCATTTGACAGTCAACCTCGCGTAATTGTTGATTGCTTGCACAAACAGATGCTATGGTTGTGCTGTAATTCAATTTACTACACCCCTAATCCAGCATCTGGTCCGGAGTCAGTATTCTGTTGGTCACTTTATCTCATTCGGGTTGTACGCGTCTCAGTGATTGGCACTTACCAACAACAACACAATGACATAGCATGGCTTAAGTCTACAAAATTATGTATGTATCCTCCTTACTCCCAGGTCATGCGCTGTAATTTGAATCTTCAGCTTTTTTGCAAACGACGCCCAGATTACATTAAAAAATGTAAATTAAACTTCCCTGAGTTTATTTGGTATGTTTTATGAAATGCAGTTAACCCAGATAAGACTGACGTCCTATATATAGGACACCGGACGTTTCACAGAAATATGTTAATAACAATGACTATGACAGACTAAATATAATAAAAAAAATGGAGGCAATTTATAACACATAAGGATTATGGTATCATGATTGCCGACTATGAAAATCTTACACAGCAATGTTAAAAAAAAATAAAACGTTCCGTCCAATATATTATTTTGAATATAATAATACTCGTTAGCTAGTGGTCACCTCATGAGCAGATAATTTTTAATTCTTTATTGTAGGAATTTTAATGCCAAACCACGTTTTATGATACTATAAAGACCTTTTTGACATAAAAGTACAATTTATTTTATTTTATTTTATTTACTTATTTATTTATTTATTTATTTATATTAAAACCAGACGTTTGAGATGGACAGGGCATGTGGCACGTATGGGCGAATCCAGAAATGTATATAGTGTTAGTTGGGAGGCCGGAGGGAAAAAGATCTTTGGAGAGGACGAGACGTAGATGGGAGGATAATATTAAAATGGATTTGAAGGACGTGGGATATGATGATACAGACTGGTTTAATCTTGCACAGGATAGGGACCTATGGCAGGCTTATGTGAGGCTGGCAATGAACCTGTGGGTTCCTTAAAAGCCATTTGTAAGTAAGTAAGGAAATTTATTTATTTATTTATATATTTATTTAGTTATTTATTTTTATTTATTTATTTTGCTAATAATTTAGGGGCTTAGAACAAAAAGCAGGTAAGGGACGGAAACCTAGTTTTGAGGAAATTGCAGTTAAAGTTCTACATGATATGAAATATTATACACTAGTTTGGTGAAATGATGCCCATATACCAGCACTGCACAGTGTGATCACTTACCTGATTTTATCCCAAAGAAACATCCTTTTGGGCTATCACAACACTCACTTACCTCATTTTTTAAATAATGTCTCTTACCTGCTTTTTGTTCTAAGCCCCTCAATTGTAACATAAAATATAATATAAACAGAAAAACTTTAGCTCTCCCCTGAAAGAGTAGAACTCGTCCACAGGGGCGGATTATGATATTAAAATACCTACTTGTTACAATATATCCGAATCTCATAACATACTTCTACTCGTCAGTGTATAAATCAAGTGAAATATATTTGTCTTATTGAATATACAAAAAGAAAACACCCAATCCAGAAAACATAATGTAATGTTAACGTATGTATGTATGTATGTATGTATGTATGTATGTATGTATGTATGTATGTATGTATGTATGTATGTACATGTAATGTAATGTAACATGTATGTATGGATGTATGTATGTATGTAAGTTTTATTTTCCCTGGCAGAGTTAAGGCCATAAGATCTTCTCTTCCACTCAACCAGGTTACAATAATATACATGAAATACAAAATTACGTGATAGATTACAAAACAACACAAAAGAAGAAACCTTAGAAATTACATAAAATATAGTAGAAAATTACAAATAGTCACGATCTGTGGCAAGGATATGTATGTATGTATGTATGTATGTATGTATGTATGTATGTATGTATGTATGTATGTATGTATGTAATGCATGATAATTACGTTTTAATTTAATTTGGTTATTTAACGACGTCGTATCAACTATGAGGTTATTTAGCGTCGATGAGATTGATGATAGCGAGATGGTATTTGACGAGATGAGGCCGAGGATTCGCCATAGATTACCTGGCATTCACCTTACGGTTGGGGAAATCCTCGAAAAAAAAAAAACCCAACCAGGTAATCAGCCCAAGCGGGTTCGAACCCGCTCCCGAGCGCAACTTCAGACCGGCAGGCAAGCGCCTTAACCGACTGAGCCACGCCGGTGGCTTTTGTGTGTGTGTGTGTGTGTGTGTGTGTGTGCGTAATTAATGTAATGTAATGTACATACGTAATGAATGAATGAATGAATGAATGAATGTATGTATGTATGTATGTATGTATGTATGTATGTATGTATGTATGTATGTATGTATGTATGTATGTATGTATGTATGTATGTATGTATGTAATGTATGACCTCCCGAATGCGAGTCCCGTCGGAATGCATGAACCACCTCGCTCGGTTATCCAATAGGCTTACTATAGCACTGTAGTTATTAAACAGTGATGCAAGTTGACATTGTAAATATTACAATCCAAACGACCCGAAAATAATATTGAATAAATTTATTTACAAGTGCTATAAACATACTCGTTATTTAGTTTGGAAATATCTCTTGTTAGTGAAATCTAAACTCGTCTATGCGATCTAAACAAGCGGGTAAATATTAAAATAATGCAATTATTACGAACACTTATATTATGCGTATGTGTTCATATTTCGAAATCTTCACTTTCAGAGATTATTCTCTATATTGAACCAATATGAGAATTCTGAAAAGTATGGCTTTAATTTTAAATTCTTTTGCTATCTCTCTCAGGCAGGCTGCGCCGCGTGGAGTGAAGTTCGCCCTCTTTACTGCACAATAAACATTCGAGACGTGGCGATAGAGCTTCGTACATTCTTTAGCCGGCACAAAATGAAGGCGAGAGTTTATATCCACACACTCTCGAGTTCTTTACCTTAGCAGAACCCCGCAAAGCTATTTGATAGAGTAATTCAAAATGCCTTCTTACAGATAGACCTATTAATAAATTTTAGAAAAGTTTAGTCTGGTTCAATTCACTACTATTAGTAGGTCTATAATTCATTTTATTATGTAAGTAGGTAATTTCGATAAGTTCGTCATCACCTTCGTCGTCGTCGTTGTCGTCAAGGATTAAAACTCCACAAGCTGTTTCTTTCACAAAAGTTGAGAATTCCAGCTCTTCACTGATTCTCCTATATAACACTTTGCAGTTCTAAATTTTATATGCAGTTTTTGTTATCCCATATTTTGGCATTTAAGTCGCCATGGTGGCTACAGCGCTTGATTTATAATCCTGTAGACCCGGGTTCGATCCCCAACGTACAACCGATTTATATCTTATGTTGGTCAAGCCTCTGGCCCAGGTAGCACAGGGATTTTCTCTGGCAGCTCTTGTTCCCCTATGGCATTCTAGCAAATCTCCATAATGTCATATTATCTCAGATGTACAGTATGTATACTAGCCAACTATAACAACGACTCTATCGGGAAATAGATCTGCAAAACTGGATTCATATAAAGGAGCAGATAAATAAGTTTTAAAGTTTTAATAGTTATCACGATTGGTTTAAACATGCACTAAAACTAGACATAAGTGCAAGTTTGAACAATTAATTGCTGAGATTTTCGATAAATTAATTTGTTTAGGAAATTGTACATTTATTATGTATAACTACTTTTGTATATAGATAATTTCTTTTAATTATTAAGTTTGTACTTTTGTGAACTAATATAAATAAATCTATCACTTAACTGGATTCATATGGTTATATGATGAACAGTCTAGTAGTAGCCATCATTAGTAAAAAGTATATATATTAACATTCGCAAAACATTATCTTTCCATAGTTTTATATTCATTTTTGTGGTTCCGATAAGTTAAAATTCACAATTGATTTTTATTCACATATGTGAGCCGTTCAGAGCAAAAGTGGCGTAAGTCAAAATTGGGTACTGAGGTTTAAAGTAAAAATTATGTAAAATACAGCGCAAAGTAACAATTAATATGTCCTTCTTGCTATCCAGTGACTACTAATAGTTTAAATAAATTGAATATTAATTGCCACTTTGCACTGTATTTTACAGAATGTTTATTTTAACCCTCATTACCCATTTTTTAATTATACCACTTCTGCTCTGAACGGCTTATATGTGTATTATCCAATTTCGCCTCTTAACTCATCAATAAAATATGCTTACATGACAAACGTTTTCGCTTATTTGTTTGACGGCCTCTGATCATATGTCTTGTTAAAGATCTGATTGCATATACGATTTATTTATAAAAAGACATGATGAAGTATTATTTCTCAATTGTTATCTTGTACATTATTACTTTTTTTTTATTTTGGGAGGATGTTACATAAGCGTGCATTTTCATTATATAATATGATATATTTCAAGTCATCAATTGCATCCATGTAAAGTTGACCTCACAATTTTGTATCCAGGGCCGCTATTACATTCGATATACTTTCTTTTTTGTAGGCGCTCTTACAATTTAGATTCATACCCCGTACTTCCATTTTGATTACCGTGTCCATCTCATTTCCTAACACTCATTCACTATTTACTGTAGTATCTCGCTTCTGTTCCGATCTAAATTTTTTTATACTCCTCCCTTTTAAGGTCTAATGACTTCGTTCAAAATTGATACTTTTATAATTAATTACTTTATTTCCCCTCTATGTTAAAATTAACTCTTTCAATATCCTGTATGTTATAACTTTATTCATCATTATTGCCCTTTCTTTATTATGTATAGTTTCTGTATTCCGATCTACTAATTCTTTCGCTCCTCTTAATATTTCCTGTTGTCCACTCCTGTACATTTGTAACTTCTTGTATTGAATCTCCTTCCGTAACATTACACTGAGGGCAATGCCCTCCCTACTTGCAACGTCAGAGCAACGCTCATCTCGCGTCCGTTCACTACCATAGCTTATTGACAACTGTGATTTTTATTATATGATATTTATTACGTTTTGTTTATCTATAAATGCAAGTCTCAAAATTCACTGGAACTGTTGTTATCCTATAAGACAAGACTTTTAAAGTCGCTCAAGTGTTAAATGTTACCTGCGAAGTGAAATAAATATTGAAAAAAAATCTGTTTTCAAGTAGGCCTACACCATAAGACTTTTCCGTTGAAATCATTAGATTTCGTGACATTTAACTGCTAAATGTAGATTATCTTCGTGAGATGTGTTTTTTGCGAATACATTTAAATTTGAAACATCTTGCACATGTATTTAATACCAAGAAATTTCAACCCCTAATGATAAATGTTCTTATGTATTATTTATTTTCAAGTCATAAAAAAGGACATACCGGTATTTATACATTTCAGACAAAAGACGACAGATATATTTTACCTTTAGCGATAGACTAGTTTTAATAGCTTTTGATATAGATAACAAAAGATCATTTTTCTTTTTTGTAAAGCTGTACGTCCATTTCTGACTTCGCCACAAAGAAGGTGCCAGCCTCTAGAAGCAGCGTGTCATTGCATTGTCCCCCTCGAGAGAATATGTACGCTTTCCTTTGATACGTCGAGCTGGATGCAGGCCATGGTTTATATTCGAAACATCCGGCATTGAATTTCAAATGAGCGTCAACATCATATACAAGAGGAACTCTCCCATGGTATTATTTTGAAAAGAATATATAAAAAAGAACTTTAACATGCTCAAGAAAGTAGAGTTTTGATCTGTGTATATCTGAGTTGGATATGTAAAATTGCAATTTGTTTTTCTTGAAAGAAATTTTTGTGATGTATTACTCCTTTGTTATACTTATTTGACTTTCAAACTTACGATCTCATTGAATAAAAGGGAATGCTAGAAAATACACAGTTCGCGTTCAGAAAGAATTGCTATGATATATTTCAGCAAACTCAATGGTCCAGCAAAAAACTTATATATGGTTCAATAATTTCAGTTAAACTGAAGAATATTGAATGAAATTTATGTCCGTGAGTGGCGTACTTCAACAGGAATCTTTAGCTTTTATTGGCTGTTAGCGAAACTTCACACCAGCCACTTCCTCTACTACGCGTAAAGTTTTTGCTCGTGACGAGGCAAAGTTTCTAACGCGAGGAATTTAGCAAGTTTGACGAAGCAAGACAAGAGATGAGAAAATTTTTGTGATAAACTGGCTGGAGTGTTCATATTAATCCCGAAGGTATTAGTCGTTTATCTTCTCTGAAACGTCGAGATAAAATAGTGAAGCAAAATCTCCTTCGTGAAAACCGATCATCGTCATTGTTACTATCACCATCACCATCATCACTATAATAATCATTTTTGATATCTTATGGTGTGAATTAGAAATGAAGGATGAAACAAACCCACTTGAATTTTGCCAATGATACATATACAATGTGTTAATGAACAACAACGTTTTCACTTAGAGAACGTGTTTCGGCAAAACAAGAGATATATCAGAGATATGGAAAACCCTTTAGAGATGTACAATGACCAACAATTTAAGAGGAGAAACAGTTTCGACAAGAACACTGTTGTGGATATTCTGATGTCTCTCATTGAAATTTACAATACAATACAATACAATACAACCATAAGGATTACGATTTCACTACTGCTCAAAATACTGGTCGCTTTGAGATTTTATGCTACATCATCATTTCAAGTAGGTTTAAGTGGTATTTTTTTCGAAAAGTATTCAGACCCCCAACGAAGTAGCTATTATTTGCATTTTTATTTGTATTCTACCCAAGGAATAAGCTGTTAAAATTTTCGTAATTATATCACTTCCACTTTTTTTACCATAAAAAACTGAAAATTTTGTTCAATGTCAATTTCTTCTTTTGGAGATAACAACAATGAATCGATAATTTGTAAATCCACATGATTCACAGAAAATAAGTTTCGAGAAAAATAGAAAAAACTACCTATGGTTAATGGACTTTGTTAGGTCTGTGAAATTTTTACAAGAGAGCCATACATTAGTATGTTTGATTTCAAAAGCATTGTATCTTAATTATTTCATTTCATGTCACTTTAAAATATTTTTTGAGTTCTTGGACTCATGTTGTTTTAACAAGTACCAATAACAACAACTCCAGTATCCTAACAAAATATGAAGAGTATTGTTTGTTGTAGTGTCAAATAAATTATTATACAGTTTTCAATCAATTTATATTGTTATTTTTATTTCATATTCAAAATTATTTATATCATTCAAAAATTAAATTAAAAATATCATAGCCGACTTAAAAAAAAGTTATTCGCGAATAATTAATCTTCATACCAGTGTGTCACATGTTTAATGACAATGTATGAGTACAGACATATTCTTAGTTCACAATAAGAAAATAACATAAATTGCATATTATCCCTCCAATAAAGACGGTGTTTCTTGCTTTGGAATCTTTCTTCGAGGACTTTTTCTCTTTATATCATGCACTTCTACAAGTCCTTGAAGGTACACAGGTACACATCTTGTTCATTTTTGCTTTCAAATGACGTAGTTGTGTTAAAAATGTCTATTCGATCTGGTACAGGTACTTTCATAGAACACTGTTGATTATTTTTTCTTCTACAGAACTCTTGGAACTACACTCACTGTCCAACACCTTGACAAAGAAGTGCATGATAGCAAATGCGTCATGGCTGCTTCGTGGCGTTAAGCGTTAAAGCCACTTGAGTCCGGGACTGATGTGGTTTTGAAAGAACTCAATATTTTAAGATTCTATAGAATGCTTAATAATGATTGGACTCATGTTGTTTTGACTGGAAATGATGCGTCTACACATAGTGCTTCCTATAGTACCGAGGATTCATTTTCGTAAAAATATGGACCCATGTGGTTTTACAAATGACCGATTAAATTATCAGATTTTTTACTTTCGATGATTACTTTATATTTCATAACTAGTTTTCTTAGTTCACTTATTTCTTCTGTAAAATGTTTTCTCGACATTTCGTACAATCTTTAGCTCTATAATATTTACTTCTGTATTTGTACATGTATGTATTTATTAACCCAGATAAGACTGACGTCCTACATATAGGACACCGGACTTTTCACACAAATATGATAATAACATTGACTATGACAGACTAAATATAAGAAAAAAATTGGAGGCAATTTATAACACATAAGGATTATGGTATCATGATTGCCGACTATGAAAACCTTACACACCAATGTTAAAAAAATAAAACGTCCGGGACCTATATATAGGACGTCAGTCTTATCTGGGTTAACACTACAATCGGGTATACACCCGGTGGCAGTGATATATAATATATAATAATTACCATTACAATAATACAGTAAATTACAGCAATAAAAATGAAATAAAATAAAATAAAATAAAGTAAACCTAAATTTATTTCTAACTATAAATAAGTACGTAGGCTATATGCAATAAACCTAGGACTATAAATAAAAACTATTCTATAATAACGCCTACAATAAGCAAAAGTAAATCTAACTTATAAGTACTTCTATTTCACCTATTACCAATTTGAGTAATTACATATCACCTTAATTAATTACATACCAACTTAATTACATATCATCTTAATTAATTACATATCACCTTAATTTATTTATATATCTACTAAATTACATATCTTAATTAATTACATATCAACTTAATTACATGACAACTTAAATAATTACACTCACCTCCAATTAATTACATTTTCAGTCTAATCTTCTCAACCTTTTCTTAATAATATGTACGATAATAATGTCGCTCACATCTAGCCATGTTGCCATATTTCTCTCGATGTCAAGGGAATGCTCAGTGCATATGAAAGTGTAGCGTCTCTGCCATACGATCTAAAATAAGTGCTTAGGAAATGCTCATTACTTAAACGTTTCCTCATTTTATGAGTGACGACTATGAATTCGACCTTAGGTCTCAATGTGTTCTGCACAATTATTACAAAACATCCGAATCTCGGTAATTTTTAGGGGGATCGTCTTTAGATAGATAAAAATAAATAGAAGAGATTGTAACTACCATGATTCTGCCATTCCTTTCATAGTAAACGTACAAAGAGCTATATACTTTTTATGTTACGAATACAGAAAATATACTCTGAAAGCTGTTCTGTCCTGGTACTTATTCAAGCTTTCACTTTACATAAAACAAACGATAGGGATAAAACATGCTCCTCTCATTTTGCTTAATTTTATTTTTATTCCTCTACTTCTGCGCTTACTATGTACTACCGCTTTTGCGGCGGCTGTACATTTGAAGTCTTGGAGTAAATAAGGGTGTAAGTACCATTTTGGTGAAAAATGTGCTTTTACTGGAATAACAATTCATGTAACTTACCTAGCCCAGGAATTTCCAACTGCTGGCTGACACTTTGACGTCACATATCTCTGCTCTAGTGCTCCTTGAGTGGGGGAAATATAGGTAAAGGAGCAAAATAGGGCGAGTAGCAGTGGAAAAATGGAAATTTTTAAATAGTGGCGGATTTAAAAACTGCTGTTCCTTATTCCTTAAATTGACAGAATGCTTTTAAATTTCATAGTGATTTACTTATTTTTAAACTAGTAATAATAATAATAATAATAATAATAATAATAATAATAATAATAATAATTTGGAAAAATGGAGATTTTTAAATAGTGGCGGATTTAAAAACTGCTGTTCCTTATTCCTTAAATTGACAGAATGCTTTTACATTTCATAGTGATTTACTTATTTTTAAACTAGTAATAATAATAATAATAATAATAATAATAATAATAATAATAATAATAATTCTTTGGAAAAATGGAGATTTTTAAATAGTGGCGGATTTAAAAACTGCTGTTCCTTATTCCTTAAATTGACAGAATGCTTTTACATTTCATAGTGATTTACTTATTTTTAAACTAGTAATAATAATAATAATAATAATAATAATAATAATAATAATAATAATAAGTCTTTATTTATACTGGCAGAGTTAAGGTCATAGGGCCTTCTCTTACACTCTACCAGGTCACAAAGTATACAAGCAGTTAAGATTTAACAAAAAGTTAAAGAACAGAGTACTAACATATTACAAAAAAAAATAATAATAATAATAGCATAATAAAATCGACACCAAACAACATGAAAATAATACCATAATAAAAAAAAGAAAGTAAAATACATTGGAGTATAGTGAAAGCAACTCATTTAGTACAAATGGTTAATATGGAAGAACGTAAGGAAGAATATTGATGGCATTGATTCCATATTAACTATATTTAGGTCCAAAATAAATCATGCTCATTAGTCCGATATACTCTTTTCATGCTGTACGTTACATACATTTAACAAAGTATCAGTTTACAATAAAAGTTTTAAATTCCCTAATTTGAATAATGATAAAACATTATAATTACAACAGAAATGAAATGTGTTCAACTTGTTATAGTATTATAATATTAAAAGTGACTGACTTCCAGCAAATAAAGTATTTTGATGCTTACTGTTTCTAACGGCTTTATATTTAAGTAACTGAAGAATTTACGTCAATTTCCAATTTCAGCACCTCGCAGGTATGTAGCTATTTCTGGTTGAATAAATCTGTAAATTGTAAATATTGCTGAAGGAATTGTGTTAAAATTGTAACTTTCACACTTGTATATTTTTCTTAAGACTTATTTCCACATCGCCTACAAGACTGGATCTGCACTGATGTAGCAGTACTTCTTATCTACAGAATATTTACATTCTCATAAGGCGGGGACAGCTAAATATACTCCCTTATCTAGGTTATGAATACGTCTAGATGACTCAAGGTTTTTTATTTTAGTAGGTTATTTTACGACGCTTTATCAACATCTTAGGTTATTTAGCTTCTGAATGAGATGAAGGTGATAATGCCGGTGAAATGAGTTCAGGGTCCAACACCGAAAATTACCCAGCATTTTCTCATATTGGGTTGAGGGAAAACCCCGGAAAAAAGCTCAACCAGGTAGCTTGCCCCGACTGGGAATCGAACCCGGGCCACCTGATTGTCTCAAGGTTGTGACTTAGGGGGGTATGTACACATTTTATTAATATAAATTTAGTAAAATTGAAAATGTAATTTCTATATAAGGAGTTCAGAGCCAAAGTGGATCAAGTCCATGAGACGTAGTTTTGAGATAATAGGACTTAAAGTTAACTTGCTCTAGTGGATTATCTAATTTGACTAGCAATAATTTTATTGCTCCATTTTCAAATTTTAGATTTATGAAATATAAACAATTGTGATGTTAATTGATGCAACGCTTTGGTGACTTGATCCACTATGGGTCAGAACATCGTGAACAAATAATCTGAGCCAAAAGTGACTGGTGTCACCTACCGAAGAATGCTTGGAATTAAGACTTGATCCATTACTGCTGGGAAAATATTGAACTTCAGATAATCAGAAAATCAATTGAACTCAATTTATGAAAATTTGTGACTTGATCCACTTTATCTCTGAACGCCTCACATATCCTAAATAAATATTGTGTTGGCAATTGGTACAGTGATCAGACAAAACTTCTAGATTAATAAACAATGTTTAGGATATAAGAAACTTTTTTTATTAAGAGTTATTAAACTTTTTAATTGAGCGGTGGAATTTGTGCAGGAAAAATTGATTTCGTTGATATCTCGTAGAATTTCTAATAATTTTAATGCTTTCTTCTCTTTTATTAATAAGGAATGTATTAATAAATCCTGTCTTTAACACTTGTATAAATAATTAAGTAATATTTCTTGCGAATTTTTTACCATGAATTGTAGAATTTAATTATTTTTACCCAAGTAATTATTCATTAAAAAGTACTTCAAATGATGAAGCATTGCTAAAGGCAGAGTTTGTTCTCCAATACGATATACACTAACCTGCAAAATTTTAAGCATTTTTCTAAAATATATGGAAGTTGTGGGGAAATCAAGTTTGGAAAGTTTAAGTTACGGGAAATGAGCAGCAAACTTATCGAAAAGGAGAAGTCCTCTCTATATTTAAATGGCCAATTCAATTAAAACAGTAAAGTTTTGCGTTATAGTAAGAAAAGTATGAGAAGTATTTAAATATTTTTTTTTTACTATACTACTGAGGAAAGTCCATTAAAACAATTGTTTTTACTTCGAGGGTGTATATGCCCGTTTAAATTTCTTAGTTTAAAATGCCAGAAGATATATTTATTCGAACTCCAATGTGTGCGTGAATTAATAGAGTATGCTTTGGTGAAGCTCTGTTGCCGCTGTACACGGCTGTGATTGAAGTTAGCTGAATTTACAATTTTGTTTTAATTAAATAATGACATTTAAAAAAAATGTTATTAATATATGATCTGTTGTGTATAAAATTTTGAATTGAATATTCAAACCCTATTTCAATACAGAATTTTTAATGTAGATAATATTCATGCTGTATTTCGAGTGACATTATTTATAAATATTAAAGTGGAAATACTCTGAATATTATTGAAATACAGATTAGGAGACTGTTAAACAAGCAAGTGCTTACAGAAAACTTGTAGTACTGTTATATTGTACAAAAATCCTTAATATTCTCTTTTTGATACATAGGTGTTCAGTTTCATCGATTTGAAGGTTGTTCAGACAATGTTTAGCTTCCTCCATTAGACATCTAGTGTTGTTTATGTACATATTATTACACATATTCTACTTCATGCAAGAGTTGACGTGTTGCAAGTACGCTTCCCAACGTGCGCAGAAAATACCTATGCCTTAAATTTTTTTTTTGTCGGAATACAACATGTAAGCAACATGTATGTTTCGATTGGGTACATGGTCATGTAGGGAACACAGGAAACGAAAGAGCAGATCATCTAGCCAAGATGGCCGCAATTTTGGAAACAGAACACGCATACTCTAAACAACCCCTCTCTTATGTAAAAATGCAAATGAAGGTGGACAACTTAAATGACTGGAATGCAATGTGGTTAAATAGTACAAATGGTCAAATCACAACATCACTATATTTTCCCACAGTTAAAGATAGACTAACAGTAAAGAATTATGAACCATCTTACATATCCACGCAATTTATGACTGGACACGGAAAATTTAATTCATATTTTGAACGTTTCAAAATTGACAACCCAAATGGCTCTTCATGTCCCTGTGAACACCCCACACAAACAGTCGACAACCTGTTATTTGAGTGCCCACTACAAGAACGCAAGAGATACCGGCTAGGAACCCATCTTAGCATATGCGATACAACTTTCTCACCACCAATTACGAAAGTTCTTCTGAAGCAATGTTGCATAAAGGAATTTCACATATTTATTACAGGTGTATTTAAGACCTTGTAGAAATAACAGTATTTAGTAACAGTGTCCTATTTATTCTTTTGCAGCCAAATTTGTAACTTTTAAAAGTATGGTTATCATGTTGAAGTGTATGTGTTGTAAAGGATGCTTGATTTGTTGTGTATGTGAGTCATAGTTATGGGATGCTTGATTGTGTTTGTGTGACTACTGTGTATTAATTTATTATGTATATTAGGGAAAGTTGCTTAATTGTGTTATAGAGTACCGCTATAAGAAATGTTTTGTTTATGTGTTGTAACTGTTTTCTGTATGTCTCAATTGATGACTGATGTTTGATTTGCAATCGCAATGTTTAAAATACGGAATGTTTAGGTCTTATTTCCATTGTATAAGCTAATTTATTTTCTTTTCAATTTGTTTTATGCTTAGGCCTAATTTTTGTGTAAAACTATAGCCCTAGCATACATATGTAAAATAGGGCTACCCCCCATTGGAGATACAATAATAATAATAATAATAATAATAATAATAATAATAATAATAATAATAATAATAATACAACATATTGTCTGGAATATCTCCAGGAAGTTTTAGGATGTCCTTAATTGAGCTTTTAATAAGAAGATCTACATCTTTGAGGAACTTACAGGTAATTTATCGGGAGGGGTTGTTTGAAAAGGGTATACAAGCTTCGGACAAATGAAAGAAGAAACCACGTTGTATTTTTGGTAAAGCTGGAGCAAGGGTGAGGTGGTCAGACGTTCTAACTGAGATCGGAGGTCTTCCATAGCTCTCGCGGACTCGAAAACGGTTTCGTCATTGTAAGTTACTCCAAGATATTTGACGGTTTCATTGATGTCTAATGCGGGCACTTCTGTAGTGGAATCGAGGTAAATAGAAGACGTATTAAGTTTGCCGTTTACAATAGAGATGCATTTAGATTTTTTCGCGTTAATCTCCAATCCAATTTCATGAAGTCTTCTAGTTGCTATTTCGGCAATATGTTTGGCAGCTTCAGAGTCTTTCCCAGCAATTACCATATCATCAGCGAAGCTCAGAACGGTTACATTGGGAAGACCTGATATGAGTTTAAAACCATATTCTTCGGCAAGTTCTTCGGAAGTAAGGTCAAGAAGGATGTGATCCGTCGCGATGTTGTATAATGAAGGCGATAAGGATGAACCTTGCATTTACTACAAAAACGAATAATTAAAATTTGTTTGAAGAAACGTTTCGATTATCCAACTAAATTAATTTATTCTGAATTTAATGTATTTAATATTGAACAAATTTATAAATATACGCTGTTAAAATTTTATCATAAAAATCGTAATAAGTTTGTATTACAGACACACAATTATGACACAAGACGAAATATTAATTCAACATTAGTAGAACCTAAATGTCTCACATCTGCTGGTCTAAAGCATAGCATAAATTTTGGCCCTCGGTTGTACAATGCTTTAACTAAATTACACCCAGAACTTCTAACATGTAACCCACTAACATATAACAAGAAAATTAGAAACGTGTTAATATCTTCAATTTGATAAAATAAATTTATAGCATATGTGTATGAATTAATCAACCTATATTATATTTGTATTCTATAATTTTGAAATATATATTAGTCCTACTTTTCACTTGCGATATTATTCTTCTCTAGTGTTAATATTATATTATATAATTCCATTGCCGCTGTAATTATATTTTAGTTCCTATTTTATTTTACTTATTTATTTTTATTATTATTATTATTATTATTATTATTATTATTATTATTTATTTTAATATTATATCTGAACTGCGACCGAGCACGAGCGCTGCTCATTCGGTCTCAAATTTTGTTAATACTACTGTATCTTCTTTTTATATTGCTTGTATTATTTTATTTCTATTTCTCTTGTTTGTTTTGTAATTATATTCTTTATTCTGTATATTTAAATTTAAATAAAATAAATAAAATAAATAAATAAAATAAATAAAAATAAAAATAAATACACCTCTTGATATTACTATAGGTTCCGTTTTTCTGTGGTTAACCACGATCTGAGTGGTATTAACTTCCTGTAATTTAGCGATAAGTTCGGCTAAGGGAGATGGCACATTGAGAGAGGATAAAGCGTTTCTCAGATGGAGGTGGCCAATATTGTCAAACGCCTTAAGAATGTCCAAGAATACCAAGGTGATGTTCGTTTTTCTGGATTTGGCCTCTTTTAAAATAGAATCATTTATAGGCATTTTATAGATATCATTGGAATGAAATATATTTAAACCATTAAATTAATTGACTATTATGTAGTTAAATGAGGGCCGTGAGCGGTATGGGATGAAAATAAATGCAAACAAGATGAAGTCCGAGGTTGTCGGAAGAAAAATAAAGAAGGTAAACGTGCGAATTCGAAACGAGGCAGTAGAGCAAGTGGACAGCTTTAAATAATTGGAGTGTACTATAAGCAGTAACATGAGTTGCTACCAGGAAGTCAAAAGGAGGAGAGCAATGGCAAAGGAAGCTTTTAATAGAAGAAGAAACATCTTCTGAGGAGTAGAGAGAAGCGACATTTGAAATGTAGATATAGAAAAGGATAGAGCTTGTGAAATGGACAGACGTAGTAATAAATGAAGCTGTGTTGGAAAGAATGTATGAAGGAAGAACGATGCTGAAACTGATCAGGAAGAGAAAAAGAAATTGGTTGGGTCACTGGCTAAGAAGAAATTACCTACTGAAAGATGCACTGGAAGAAATGATGAACGGGGAAAGACTTTGGGACGGAAGATATCCGATGATAGACGACATTAAGATAGATGGATCATATTCGGAAACTAAGAAGAAGGTAAAAAATAGGAAAGATTGAAGATTATATATGTAGGCCTATATTTGGTCCAAAATATTACGAACTGTCACAAACTGTTCAAGCAAATAACATTTCATTGCGCCATGCAAATTTGTGTCAGATACCTTTGAGATTTCTTAGTGATCTGAAAAGTGCTGAATGTTTTTATTTTAGTCACAGTCTCCTAATGAAATTACAAAGATGGTTTCATTTGGATATTTTAACTTTCCACAATAATTACTGTATATTACACCGATAAAAGCATAGCGTTCCAAAGCTAGTGATTAAGGGATCGTTATCAACAAAGGGAAAATGAAAAACACGGCAAATACACTCAGCACAGCACCAATATGAATTGAACGTGTATAGAGGCAATGGTTGGGTTTCATCTCTTTCTTCAAATATTGGTACGAGAACATTGATTCTTTATTAGGAGATTAGTTTGCTTTCGGATTTTCAAAGAAATTGACCAGCCGGGGAACAATCTCCTAGATATCAATCAGTTACTTAACGTGTGCAATTCCGTTGCTTACATCGGAAAACAAACATACACAGAAGCCTGTTCATTTTCACAAACGCACGTTCTGTTGTTTTGTCGTGTAAATAATTAATAGTGACGAAATTTAGCCTTTGTACTTTTAACATGTATTTTATCGTTTGCTATATTACTTAAAATTTGTTTACTTACGGTTTTATTAAATTTTTTATTAAAAAATTTTTTAATGGTCATCGTAATCGTGATATTATTATAGGGGAGAGTCGGGTAGTATCGGACATCGGGTAGTATCGGACAGTGCGTTTTTTTCATCTACAACCATATGGTAGTACCTGTTACATTGTTACGTTTCTCTATGCGACATCACAGAAACGTAACCATGTCAATCAGGTACTATCATCGTGTGGTAGATGAAAGAAACTCACTGTCCGATATTACCCGATGTCCGATACTACCCGTCTCTCCCCTATCTCGACCATTGACTTATATAACTTTCATTATTCACTTTCATGTTGTTTTACGGTCTAGATATTAAGGTAATAAAATAGATTATTTTAATGTACCGAAGTACATATGATATTTCCATGCAGATATTCTGCGTCATCATACGATGAAAGAGCAATGGAACGGAGAAAAATTCCCTCTGGCGCCGAGATTTGAACCCGGGTTTTCAGCTCTACGTGCTGATGCTTTATCCACTAAGCCACACCGGATACCCACCCCGGCGTCGGACAGAATCGTCTCAGTTTTAAGTTCCAAATCTTGGGTTCCCTCTAGTGGCCGCCCTCTGCACTACGTCATAGATGTCTATAAACGTAGGACTGAAGTCCACACATGTGCTGAGGTGCACTCGTTATGAGTGACTAGTTGGCCGGGATCCGACGGAATAAGCGCCGTCTTAAATCACGAAGTGATTAACGCATATTATATGAGGGGTCGGGAAGAACATGCTAAGTCACATTTTACTGTTTTTACAGGAGAGCAAGTTTAAAGTTTCAAGGTCCATTACATTCTGTTGTCTCTGAGTTATCATTTTTCAAATATTTCTGTCTTAATCAAGTTTTTACTCTGTACAATTAAACCACTGAAATTGCCTGAGGTATTACATGGCATCCAAAACAAAAAAATTGATAAAATTGGACTTAGCACGTTTTTCCCCTGGACCCTTCATATATATATTATTTTAATGTACCGAAGTACATATGATATTTCCATGCAGATATTCTGCGTCATCATACGATGAAAGAGTAATGGAACGGAGAAAATTTCCCTCAATTCTATTCAATTAGGATTAGAGTCTGGCTGGGCGGAAGAGAAGGCCTTAGCTCTGCCAGATTAAATAAATAAATTATTATTATTATTAAATAAATTATTATTATTAAATACATTTTATTAAATAAATTATTATTATTATTATTATTATTATTATTATTATTATTATTATTATTATTATTATTATTATTATTATTGTTGTTGTTGTTGATTGTAACTGAAATAAAAACACTCAGTACTTTTTAGATAAGTAAGAAACCTTGCACTTTCTCTGACCAAAATATGTATTACGCAATGAAATTTTATTTTATTAAATAGCTTGTAATAAATATTAATAATTTTAAAATAATTTTTAAAATAATTTTTAAAATATTTTTAATGCTTTAGATATTTACTTAAATAATCCCTCTTTTTCTCCTTGTATACCGCTTATTATCCTTGTATTACCCTCGTTCTTCTTGCTTTTCACTTATTCTATTTATATTACCTTAGTTATCCTTGTTTCCCCTTGTTACCCTTCTCTCCCCTTGTTCTCCTTGTCTTCCCCTTGTTCTCCTCTCCCCCCTTATTCTCCTTCTCTCTCCCTTCTTCTGCTTGTCTTCAACTTGTCTTCCCCTTGTTATCCTTGTCTTCCCTTTGTTCTCCTTGTATACACCTTGCGATCCTTGCATACACCTTCCTATCTTTGTAATCCCCTTGTTCTCCTTGTATTACCCTCGTTCTTTTTGTCTCCCACTTGTTCTGTTTATATTTCTTTATAACAGTAAGAGGTGAGTGAATTTTTTTTGTGACGATAAGTTACTAACTAACCCCCCCCCCCCCACCCATACGTAGAGAAGAGGAAGACATAGTTCTGCGTCAAAACCGTAATAATTTAAATTCGACAAAAATAACTATGAATGCGGCCAAAACTGAGAAAGTAATTACTTTTAGACCTTGAATTCCGTTAATGGAAAGGCAACATAGAACATTCTGCCATGCATATTGAGAGGTAGGAGGATCATGAAACAAATTTATGAAACAATTTTTGGAAGGGTTAATTCTTCAAGAGGGAGAAGGAAATATTGACATAAAAAGACGTATGGGAACAGTATGAAAATATTGTAATGGATTTTATAGCGGTCATGTTGTTAGTTCATGAGGGTTTTCTTTTTTATTTTTTTCTCCCTCGGTGGGCGTGATATTGTCTGAAATTTAACAGCGGAGTTAAATAATTAATAATTATGAAAATATTTACATCTTGATTACACAACTTTTAACAGTGTATCACTTCGGAATATGTATTATATGTCTTTCTCGTGTTAAATTTTAATGTAGCCTACCTGGTTAACATGTTTCGGCCTGCTATTGGCCTCCTTCAGGATTCGAAAGAAGGCCAATAAAAGGCCGAAACATGTTAATCAGGTACAGTAAAATTTAACAGGAGAAAGACATACAATACATATTCCGAAATTATGGAAAGGTACCTAGAGCATAGGCATAAAGCGAAAGAGGATTTAAACAAGACGGTTGCTGTCCACCGGCGTAGCTCAGTCAGCACAGGCGATTGGCTACTGAACCAGGGTTGTGCTCGGGCGTGAATTCGATTCCCGCTTAGGGTGATTACCTGTTTTTTTTTTTTTTTTTGCTCAGAATGCCTTCGGAAATAAGCTCCGTAAGGGACGGTAAATCCTCGTGAATCACCCTGTATATTAAGTTAACTGCTATTATACAAGGAGCGCACTCAATTGAGGGAATTGGTGGCCGGGATTCTACAGTATTATGCACTGTCGGGCGAAGAATCTACGTAAAGATTAATTTTTGGTCCTACAGAATATATTTGTTATGGTAGTAATGGTTATGTGAAATCCCGGCCACCAATCACTCAATTGAGTGCGCTCCTTGTATAATGGCAGTTGACTTAATATATGTCAACATATATGTCGAAATTGGAGTCAGGCTACAAAGGGGGGAAAAACACTAGAAGAGACGGATTCGATTCGGTGCTATGGATTGAAATTCGGCGTAGCTCAGTAGTTTAGAGCACTTGGTACGTAGAACCAAGGGCCCGGGTTCGATCCCCGGCGCCGGAGCGAATTTTTCTCCTCTAATAATCATTGTTACCAAAACAGATATATTCTGTACGACCAAAATTAATCTTTACGTAGAATAAGACAAATGCCAGGTAATGTATGGTGATTCCTCGGCCTCACGTCGCCAAATAAGCCTACCATCTCGATAAAACCAATAACCTAGAAGTTCATACACGAAAATAAGATGGTTGCTATTGCATTTAAAGAGTGTGTTGAAAATTTTACTATCTCGGTTGTAATAATAATTCTTTATTTATACTGGCAGAGTTAAGGCCATAGGGCCTTCTCTTACACTCTACCAGATCACAAAGTATACAAGCAGTTAAAATTTAACAAAAAGTTAAAGAACATAATACTAACATATTACAAAAAAATAATAATAGCATAATAAAATCGACACTAAACAACATTAAAATAATACCATAATAGAAAAAAGAAAGTAAAATACATTGGAATATAGCAAAAGCAACTCATTTAGTACAAATGGTTAATATGGAAAACGTAAGGAATAATATAACAAAATAGAATGTAATAAAATAATAATAAAAAAGAGAAAAAAATAAATAAAATTCACAATAAAAAGGCTATGATAATAAATTCATCGACTGATAAAGAGAACAAAAAGGGGAAAGGAAGAAAAAGAAATATGTAGCCTTTTTACAACACTATCGTAGAGAAAAGGGCTTAGAACTGAAAGGAATCTGAATTGAAAAAGTGCAATTTTAGTTTGTTTCTGAAACTAGACAATGTCCGACAGTCTCTGACATGTTGTGGTAGAGAGTTCCAGAGATGAGCTGCAGGGACGGTGAAAGATGAAGAATAGAAGGATGTTCTGTGTTTAGGAATGGAGAGTGTGATATGGTGTGAGCGAGTATATATTTCGTGATATGAGGACAAATGTTGAAAACGAGAAGCCAAGTAGCTGTAGTAAGAATCCTGAATATAAAAGACATCATGTTACACACTTCAATTAGTTCATTGTGGAAAAAGTGCTGCCGCTTTTTCTAAAATCTGGAAATAAAACCCGAATTCCATCCGACTTGTGAAGCGGGTCGACAGCGTTAGGCTTAATTGGGAATTAATTTGGAGCAGAGTGGCCAATTTTAATAACTACACTCCGAGGAGCACAGAGTTCGCCTTGTCGTCCCATCCACGTCGCAGATTAGCAACTTTTAAATTCTGAACCTATTCGCTAATTACTTCCATAACTCACGACTGCAGAACTTAGACGAACGCGCGAAGTTGGATGGAAACTTGCAATTCTTAACAAGATTTAATTCCTTCCATCACGAATTTTCAACTACTAAAAAGTTGGAAATTTTTATGGATTTCGAAGAACATCACAGGCCAATGTCACATTGGCAGGAGTTGCGTACAATACGACCACTCGCGTAGCCGTAACCGTTTGGTGCTAATCCGGAGTTGTGTTGGGGCATGGGTTCGATTCGTGCTTGAGCTTATTAGCCTACTAGAGCTAGGACGTATATCCACTGAAGAAGAAATGAGCCTATCTATGATTGGCATATTATGCGTGACATAATAGGGCTCAAACAGGGTTGATGTTGTACAGTCTCTGTACAGTAAATTAGGATCATGTAGGGTCAAATTGATTGCGATGGAGTGAAATAGGATAGATTAGTAGATTAATAGAGTGGAATAGATTAGATTTGGCTAGGATAGATCACATTAAGATCATGTAGTGTAGAGTAGATTACTATCGAGCAAAATACATTAGGTTCGAATGAAGTGGAGTAGAGTGCAGAAGAGTATATTAGGGTCCAGTAGAGGAGAATATTAGGATAGAGTAGTGTAGTGTACATTAAGGTTGAGTTAAGTATATTAAGGTTAGAGTATCATAGATTCAGGTTGAATGATGTAGTGTAGTTTAGAGTAAATTGGAGTAAAGATAAATTAGGTTCCAGTAGAGTAGAATAAGATCAAGTAGGGGTGATTCATGTTATAAGGGATTCCCAAGATATTCGTTTTGTGGGTAATTTATCCTTTCAAATTCTTTTAACTTCAACATGTTTATGTATTTCTAATTTTGCTTTATGTGATATACCTTTTTTGGCTGGATTTTATTCAAAGGATTTAATTTTGGAAATGGTATATTTGACATACGTAAATATCTTTGGATTTTTTCTTTGTTTTATTTTTCTATGTACGAGTAATATAGTAGTTGGGGTCGTGTAGAGTAGGGTACATTAGGATATAGTATAAATAATAATAATAATAATAATAATAATAATAATAATAATAATATTTATTTTAGCTGGCAGAGTTAAGGTCGTAAGGTCTTCTCTTCCACTCAACCAGCAAAAAATATACATGTATATGAATGAATTTATAAGCTACAAAGAACACACAATTTGACTTCGATAAAAGTTACGTGTATACAAGAGTTACTTATAAATTAATCAGTAAAATACTATGAATTATTAATTAAACAATGAAATGCAAACTTTGTAGCAAAATTAAACTAATAGGCTTATATATAGAATGTTAATGTACAGTATATCAAATAACGTTAGATAATAGGACGAGATTATTATGAGTCAATTGTGAAAATACAGTGCTATCAGGATGTCTATCTAAAGAGAGAATTTACCATATAGACTCAGTCAGTGACCGTTTAAGTCAGTATAATTAGAGTAAATTATACATCTTGATTACATAACTTTTAACACTGTATCACTTCGGACTATGTATTATATGACTTTCTTGTGTTAAATTCTATTGTACCTGGTTTACATGTTTCGACCAGGTACGATAGAATTTAACACAAGAAAGTCATATAATACATATTCCGTAGAGTAAATTACTGAGATGATTATCCTTTAAGCTACTTTTTAAAATGTTTATTGTCTTGCAACTCCTAATACTTTGTGACAAGGAATTCCATTGTCGCGAGGTAGAGACTGTAAAAGATGAGGAGTAACAAGATGTTCTATGAAGAGGTATATGGAGGTTGTCTGTGCCCATCTGTCCTGTTGTTTTATTTGTTGCAGCCCGTTGCCCAGTGTACTTCGAAGTTGTGAATTCTTGGTCCTCCTTATTGAAGATCCTGTTTCTAAGTGTTATGTTTAATAGCTTTCTTTCCATTCTTCATCGGCATGCTTCTATGTTTTTTTCGCTGTCTTTCTGTAAGAGATCGAGTTTGGCATCCCTATGGCAGCACTAGTAGGACACAATTGTTGGGTGTCTTTATTTTGAGTTTCCGATTTTAAGTCTTTATCTTGGAGTACGAATTTCAGTGACCAGAAAGCCTTCCAAGCTTGAGCTGTTCCTTTTATTTCTTTGTCCATTCTGTGATTGAATGATATAAAGTGTCTCAGATAGACGTATTCATCCAAATTTTGCAGCTCTGCACTATCTGCTTCAATTCTCTTTGGTGCCTTATTTGGCATTGTTTATTTATGCATGTTGTAAATAAAATAAGTTCCCACGATTTCTTTGTGAATTAGACTATTAGTCTGCCACGCAGGCGGTTTGGGTTCGAGTCACAGTAAGGCTGCTGATTTTTCTTTTAAAAATGTAATGTGAAATTTATGGTGGTCTTAGTTGCAGTCGTGGTTTTCCTCAAGTTTCTCAAGTTTCCCCAGTATAGAATCGTCATCGTTCTTTTAGAATTTGTCCATTCCATAGTTTCTTCAATTATTATTCTCCTATTACTGGTCTGCGACGTGTGAAGAAGTCCGGTCCAGGGAGCATAATAATTTTCTTGCAAGCGAACTTGGATATACAGGGATTCGTAGCGTAGTAGGCCGGTGTGGAAACGAAATACACCTACCTTGGGAGTTAGTGTATGAAGGAATCGACGCTAGAGGAGCAGTTAATACCACTGCAGAAAAATAGTATAATAATATTATAAAGGAATGCCCTAAGATTACAAAAACAAACAAGAACTTTTCGAAAGAAGAGTAGACAGGCCAGAACAAACAAAGATATTAACTTATTCTCCATAAAGTCTCCAACTAATTTTGCCATCAAATTAATTAAGGTCTATATTAAGAGAACTGAAACTTCATAATCTCTGACTTCAGATTTATACTGATATAAAACTTCTTGTTTACTATTCTTTTTGTTTGTGTAGATAGCTGATGTAAATTATCTTGGCTCTCCCTTTATTTGACTTTTGCATCCGTCTTTAATTCTTTCTCTTTTAAGAGTTTTAATTAAGTTAAATTTCTGCAGACATTGCGTTTTATATACCCCATACACACGCTGTTAAATCCATGGCAGCCAATAGAAAATTACGGTTGATATATTTTTTGAAAATGGTTGCAATGAAACTTAATAATAAATAATTAAATTACACACTTATTAACTTAATAAATTCTTTACTGTGTAAACATTAGAAAATTACCTGGCTGGCTATTCCGAAGTGATATTCTTCATTGTCAGAAGCCTAGTGATGGTCCAGCGCTATCTTCTGGTTTCCTGTTGTGCCGAGGTGTGTTCATGATCGTATCGAAAAGAGTGTGTGTTTTGAAATTGGGTGAGTGCTGAGGCTATGCTGTGAGTGTGTTTTTGTATGTTTATAAATTTCATATTGTTCTAGAATGTCAAATTTCTGGTTTTTGGCTGGATATGTAGTTTTTTCATGTCAGTATGTTGCTGTAGTTGTGATTGAAGTTTGTGATATGTTCTGCGTAGGTTGAATTGTTGTGTAGTTTGGCTATGCCTGTGATATGTTCCTTGTAACACCACAACAGGAAACCAAAAGATAGCGCAGGTCTTTCACTAGGCTTCCGATGAATACCACTTCGAATTTAGTCAGTCAAGTAATTATCTAATGTTAACATAGTAAAGAAGTACTTGTTCACCAAATAGACCTACATAGTTTTTCAGTGCACCGAAGTACATATGATATTTACATGCAGATATTCTGCGTCATCATACGATGAAAGAGTAATGGAACGGAGAAAAATCTCCGGCGCCGGGATTTGAACCCAGGTTTTCAGCTCTACGTGCTGATGCTTTATCCACTAAGCCACACCGGATACAACCCCGACGTCGGACAGAATTGTCTCTGATTGAGTTCCAACTCTTGGGTTCCCTCTAGTGGCCGCCCTCTGCACTAAGTCATAGATGTCTATGAACATAGGACCGAAGTCCACACATGTGCTGAGGTGCACTCATTATGAGTGACTAGTTGGCCGGGATCCGACGGAATAAGCGCCGTCTTAAATCACGAAGTGAATCGTCGGATCCCGGCCAACTAGTCACTCATAACGAGTGCACCTCAGCACATGTGTGGACTTCGGTCCTATGTTCATAGACATCTATGACGTAGTGCAGAGGGCGGCCACTAGAGGGAACCCAAGAGTTGGAACTCAATCAGAGACAATTCTGTCCGACGTCGGGGTTGTATCCGGTGTGGCTTAGTGGATAAAGCATCAGCACATAGAGCTGAAACCCCGGGTTCAAATCCCGGCGCCGGAGAGAATTTTTCTCCGTTCCATTACTCTTTCATCGTAAGACCTATATAGGCTTACTATATGATACATGCAAAATAAGCTTTCGTATTATCCGTCTTTTCGCATTATCCGGGTACATCTTCCCGATCATTAGCCCGGATAATCGAAAGTATACTGTAATTAAAGTACTCAAGATGATTCAATGAAACTTTTCATACATGTAGGGGAATAGTGGGTACAGTGAGACACAAAATATTAAGACATATGTATGCAAGTGAAATTTCAAGTATTTTTAAAATCAAGTGCAACAGAAATATACATTAAAACATGAGGTTCAATAATACATAAACAGAAATGTTAATAGATAAAGGACATAATATACAATGCGTGTTTGTAAAAAAAAATGCAAATGTCTCACTGTTCCCATTCAGGAGGGTACAATGAGACACCAGTGTCTATTAACGGACATTGAAATGATTTACATTTATTTCAAAAGAAAAGAAAGCTTGCTGTCTCTTTTTCTTGACATGTTCTGTAGACTTATTTAGAATCATTTTGATGTCTGACTTCGAAACCATTGAAACATCAGGAACATTTAGAAAAGTGAATTTATCATGACTTTTCAAACTTTTGCTAAAAAGTAAAATGAATTTTTGGTGACAACAAAGCTTATAATAATAAGAATTTAATTTAATTCTTTATTATTTTTTGATATCTTTTTTTAATTTTGTGAATATTTTTTTTTTATTTAAGAAACTATTAAAATGTAATGTATCCATTATTTTAAGCTATAGTTCCTAAATTGGTTACTAGTATGTTCATTTTCAATGTTAGTTACCGGTAAATGTAATATAATTACAGTTTATTTTTGCAAATCATTGGTAAATGGGAACAGTGAGACGTCTCAGTGTACCCTTCAATGGCATGTCTCACTGTTCCCTTTACGCATAGTTCGTTTAAAAATGGCACCATCACTTCAAAATCAAAACAAGAAAGACGAAACTTTGCAAAATATAACGTCAAATACCATAGCATTAGGTAACAAAACATTCATATTTCCATTTAATTTGTATATCCAATATAACCTTCATTAAGGACAAGCCAAAATTTTACTTCTAGAGTGAAAAATTACGAATTATTTTTTCATTACTCACCTTTATAACTAGAATCAAATCGAGTATGAAAATACTGTTACTTTACTCATGCAACATACAACTCCACTGTTACCAACATTTCAACATCAAAATTTACCATCTAATAAAAAATGTCTCACTGTTCTCCCTGTCTCACTGTATCCACTTCTCCCCTATAGCTCCCCAATGCGAGTATTTTTTTATTTATTTATCTAAACGATAACAGCTCCCTGTATTAACAGGCTGCCACAAAGACAGAGCATATTGTGCAATAGGCAGTTGAAAGTATAAATAACATGTTTAAGTTTAATGGAGTCACACAACAATGACAAGAAATGGTTGAATAAATAATTAGGTACTAATTAATTATTTGAAGATCACTGTTGACCGTAGAGATGGTTTCGGAGTAGAAATATGGATCCTTTCAGAGCTGCAAGGACGATATCAATATTGCCTTCCTCTGTAGGCCGAAACGTTGCCAGGTTTGGAAGAAGAAACCGGGAATAGTTTCGCGCGCTCCAACCATAAGGCCTATCACTTCAATTTGTTGTAGACCGTATTTGTCCATGAAATATGGAACGGTACGTACATAGATGTCGTTTTTTCCCCTATTTACATCTTCAGGTTGACTCTTTTGTTTTTCAAATCTAACGGTGGGATCGATGATGTATCCATTGTTGTTATTTGGTGGGATGGCAGTCATGTCTATTCTTCTTGTACTGCCATGCCATGTCTGCCAGTCCGTGTACTTCTTCCAACACTTGAAAATTTATTGATCTAAACTGCTTGGCGATCATCGAACGAATTCTATGGTGTCGTGAGTTATGGAGTACTTCACCATGTGGACAAGAGCCCAGGACATGTGCATATTTATTTAGAATGTATAGTTTATTTTCTAAATAATATTATTAGCTTTAAAATATTATTATGAAATCAATATTACTTTTAAAAATAAAGTATACATTCTACTTTAAATATTGTAGAGAATATTGTTCGCACTGCAGACCTTTGCATGCTAATTTTCGTTTACAAAAGTACTAAAGATTCTAATGGAAAAAAGTATTTAAATGCGGTAAAATTATACTACGGAAATAAACACCTTCCGCTTAAGAATATGAGTCTAATGTTTATAACTGTTTGAAAAATTCTCTTCACTATACTTTAAATAACAGGGTTGTTACATAACTGTTTACCCACTACCTGTAACTTCCTACCAACACGGAAACCTATTCCGTATAATTTGGTCCTAATAAATTCAACTTGTCAGTTTTCATGAAATATGGATTCTCCTTGTGGCTGCTATTTATATAAGCTTTGTAGCCTCTATTATACCCTTTTTTATATTCCGTTCATTGAAATTGTTCCATTTATAAATGTTTTGGCTTACATAAGTCATTCTATGTGTGTTTATTTCTCTTTATTCTAAATCAAGTTAAATCAATTAACTATAATATTAGTTAATTTTCTATTCCAACACCTAATTCAGAATTAATTAATCGAATTTATATGTACAATGTCATATATTAAAATTCATTACCCGTTGGAATATTCGAAGCAGCATGCCCTCTGTGACGATCAGACATTAAAGGCCCATTCACAATGAAAATTAAACATAACCGTAACATAAACACAGACGTTTGCGGCCAGGTTATCAAATGGGATCATTCACAATGATTCACATAAACATTTACCTAACCATTGCCGTTAGACGTTAACATGCAAGTTTGCGATTTCCAAACTTTCATGCTTATGCTTACGTAATTTGCAAACAGTACACAATCGTAGAGCGCTGATGTATACGACAGAATATGAGGAAATGGCGTCGTTGTTATGTTTCCATGGTTACCAAGTATCTTTGCGGTTATGTTTATGTTCCCATCGCAAATGTTTTTGATTTTACCGTAACGTTTACATTTTTAAGGCTCATTCACAATAAAAATTAAACATAACGTAAGCGTTAACTTAAGAATATAAACGTTACGGTAAAATAAAGAAATCATACCATCATTCACTATGGGAACATAAACATAACAGCAAACATACTTGGTAAACATGGAAACATAACAACGACGCCATTTCCTCATAGTCTGTCGTATACTTCAGCGCTCCATGATTGTGTTCTGTTTGCAAATCACGTAGGCATAAGCATGAAAGTTTGGAGTTTGCAAACTTTCATGTTAACGTCTTACGGTAATGTTTATGTCAATGCTTATGTGAATCATTGTGAATGATCCCATTTGGTAGCCTCGGCGCAAACTTCTGTGCTTATGTTACGGTTATGTTTAATTTTCATTGTGAATGGGCCTTAACGCTTATCTTTCATCTAAAATACACCACGATCAATTCATTCATAAGTCTTTTATATAAAAATCTAACTTCGGAACACATTTCGTCGGTGATCGATTAAAAATTTAAATTCAATGGTTATCGTCTCTTCTGCTGAAAACTTCTGATACGGAATGAAAACTGAATCGGCTTAGCACTATTGATTAAAGCAGTATTCATCTGCCAAATTATATGCCTCAAAAAGAGAGGAATTTCTCTACTGAATTTAATAATAATTCTCGTCGTGGAATTCGCCTTTATAACTTTTCTTTACAGAGCGTCTGTCCTTTGATAGGGTTCCATAATGGGACACTTTAATCGAACTTCCCTACCTTGAAGACTTACGGTTCATACATAGAGACTTTTACGCTAAGGAGAAAGAGAAAATATCGACGGAGCATTTCCATATTGCTACGTTTAAAATACGTACATAGTGTTATTCACAGGTCAAAACAATTAAGAGTCCAGTAAAAAGATTAATTAATTCTGTAGAGAGTTCACAGATTTTAATGGAATTTTGATTTTATATGTAGTATGCAGACATTACGAGATAAAAACTATTTGCACTTTCGTAACTTTTATTAAACGGAGATAGAAAGATTTGTAAAACCATCTTAATCGTCTTAAAATAATCATTCTGTATTTGAATTAAATGAAGACGTGATTGATTATAGAGACATTTTTTTTAAATAATTTATTGATCGATCAGCGCATTTAGCGCTATACAGTCATTTCTAAATAAAATATAAATACAATACGTGACACTGAATTGAGGGCAGCCTACATTGGGCTCCTCAATGAATAAAAATAATAAATAATTATTTACATAGGTTGGTGTGATGATAAATTTTGATTATAATATGAGGTCCATTGGAAGTCGGCTCTTGATTCTGGTGGGAAATGTGGACTTCCTTCCGAGAGAGTAGTGGATGGCGCCTGGAACATTTTCTAGATAGAAACATAATATGCATTATAAATATGAGCCGTTCAGAGCAAAAGTGGTGTAAGTCAAAATTGGATAATGAGGTTTAAAGTAAAAATTCTGTAAAATACAGCTCAAAGTAGCAATTAATATGCCCTTCTTGCTATCCACTGACTACTAATAGTTTAAATAAATTTAATATTAATTGCTACTTTGCGCTGTATTTTACAGAATGTTTATTTTAACCCTCATTACCCATTTTAGACTTACACCACTTCTGCTCTGAACGGCTCATATAATTGAACCGATTGCAATTGAGGGGGTCAGCGTAACAGTGGTCTAACCCTCATCAATGTGAAAAATTAATTATTGAGCCCTCTTTTGATTTTGATGTGAACTATCTTCCTACGAAGTGAAATAGACGAATTCACCATTATATAGCTTGTTAGAAAGCATATAATTTTTCCCCCAAAAATCACTTATTTATATGTATAACTTTAACTTGGTTTTTCTAAATTAAAAAAAGTGGCTTAGACCACTGTTGTGCTGACTCCCTCAATTCAATGTAGAAGTTTAATTACACAACGGTCAGTAAACGAAACATAGGGCGGCATGAAGGACGTTGTGTAAACCAGATGTAGATGCTACAGATAGGAATGGCTAAGGATTGATGAAGATGACGATTGTGATTATATTAAATATCTTATATGCTTCTATGTGTTCTTAGAAAAATATCTGTGGCTGGATGAAGTTACAGGAGAATGGAAAAAGTTACACAATGCAGAACTGCACGCATTGTATTCTTCACCTGACATAATTACGAACATTAAATCCAGATGTTTGAGATGGGCAGGGCATTTAGCATATATGGACGAATCCGTAAGTGTATATAGAGTGTTAGTTGGGGGAACGGAGGGAAATAGACCTTTGGGGAGGCCGAGACGTAGATGGGAAGATAATATTAAAATGGATTTGAGAAAGGTGGGATATGATGATAGAGAGTGGATTAATCTTGCACAAGATAGGGACCAATGGCGGGCTTATGTGAGGGCGGCAATGAACCTCCGGGTTCCTTATAAGCCATTTGTATGTATGTATGTAAGTAAATATCCTTCTATGTGTGTCCAGAACGTCCCAGCGCACTTCCACTGTGAAATTATAATGTTGAAAGTGATGTTTACTGTACGGGCATCAGTACAGTCTTGGACCCGTTTTATTTTATTTTCCAACATTTCACCAATAAAATTGTTTGAAATTCTCTCTACATAAGCAGTTATTGCAGCTTGTAGTTGATACAATATGCGTGTGTGATCTCGTTATCCTGCACATTTTGCTTCTCCCCATAGATAATGGTAGTATGGTCTGGGGAATGTGGGGGCCATAGATTCTTAGAGATGATGATTTCTCCAAAATTCTTAATCAAAAGTTGTAGGGGACATAGAACAATATCAGAAGAAATGGAAAGGTTATGTACTGAGGATTTTATCTTCAAGATATCCTAGAAGAGCTATCAACCAAGGGGACAAAAAGATTTGGTACAACCTCGCAAAAGATGGACAGATCAATTATTGTTAGCTTCGGAACAGGTCTAAAAGTTGAAACCTTTTAAGGTTGAAACAGTTGTACAAAATATTTCATCTCTGTGTGCAGTGATGTTGTATTGTTGAAACCATTTGACTTCATCTTAAAGTAGGCCAGTGAAGGTGTACAAAATGTCACAGCAATAATGTAAGTACGATATTTCATTTATTTTCACGAAAAATTTGAAAAATCATCACAGAAAATCTGGTCCTACCAGACTGCTAGTTCTTCTACATGTCCGTTTCACATAGAGCTCAAATCAGGCCGCTGCACTCTGCTGTAAGTGGCCTGGGACGAACCTTATTGTAGTCGGTTCCGTTATTGTCATGAAGAGTGTTTAAAAATGGATCACATTGATTCTGTAATGAGGATAGAGAAGCACTTAAGTTAAATGCGGTGTGGTAATTTGTAGCTCGACGTCACGTCGCATCACGGAGCCGACCCGAGGGCCTGTGGAGCGCGCGTCACCAGCGCAGTGGACCTTTTGTCACCCGCAGCTCTCTAATTTTACAGTGACGTGTAATGACGCACCGCAGAATGTTTTAGGTGGCAATATTGTGTAATAATTATACATTATATAATATGTATGTAGAGGCGTATTAAGAGATTAAAGGGAACAGGAAGGGCATGGTATCCTTAATCAGGTATGACAGATAGGCTACTTTCTCATGATACTTTTTGTACGCTTCGCAATTAACATCCCTTATCACTAGGGCTAGGACTTTGATGAAATTGCATCTTTTTTCTAGTAAGCCAGAAACTTAGCTGCTTTAGTATTTATATGTTATGTGATAAACTGAGTGTTTTAAGTCGTATTTGTTAGAGCATTTTTTTTTGCATTTTTTGCCTGTTTCAACTCATAAAAGTATCTTTTGTGTTATTCGGACATTTTTGAGGCATTTTCATTTAATTTTGCCCACAAATCCCCATTATTAATATAAAATAATGTTTATTTCCTTTGATATTTTGTCCATTAATACCCTTTATTTTTTTTTGCTTGGTTATTTAACGACGCTGTACCAACTATGAGGTTATTTAGCGTCGATGGATTTGGTGATAATAAGATATTTGGCGAGATGAGGCCGAGGATTCGCCATAGATTACCTGACATTTGCCTTACGGTTGGGAAAAACCTCGGAAAAAACCCAACCAGATAATCAGCCCCAGCGGGAATCGAACCCGCACCCGAGAGCAACTCCGGATCGGTAGGCAAGCGCCTTAACCGACCGAGCTACGCCGGTGGCTAATACCCATTATTTTGTATAATATTTTAATCGTTTTTCTACACAAATATTGCCCTTTATCGTAGTACACCCCATGTAATGGATCAGTCCAGCCATCCCTTTAATATAGACTCCTCTATACTTGCTAATTCCGTATAATAGTGGCCTTGTGATGGGCTACATGGAAACTATATCAGGTAAAATAATTAATTAATAATAATAACAATAATAATAATAATGGTTTATTTTAACTGGCAGAGTTAAGGCCATTCGGCCTTCTCTTCCACTCAACCAGTATGATAGAAAATTACTACAATGCTATGAATATAACATAATTAATACAATAGAATTCAAAGCAATACAATACTACAATACAATACAATATAATACATAATTAATATAATACAATGACAATTCTTTTCATCTTCACAACACCAATAAAATAATTATGTAATAATAATACTAATAATAATAATAATAATAATAATAATAATAATAATAATAACAGCAGTAATAGTAATGATAGTCATACCTAAATTAAATTAAATTATTAAACTCAATCACAATTATAACTCCAATTTGACTGCGCCCGTAAGAAATCGTTCAGCCTTTTCTTGAAAGTGGTTATTGTCTGGCAGTCCCTTATCTTCTGAGGTAGAGAATTGCATTCACGGGGGACTGAGACAGTAGTGTATCACTTAGGAAAAATTATGTAACATTAAATAAACTTAAATGTTGGTACTAGAATTTAATTTTAGGGCTTTTTTAATATTTTTAGGTCATAAATGCAGTGTTTTAGGACTTTTTTTATGATCTATAGGTCATCAAAATCCTAGCTCTACTTATCACATTGTGACAGCCTGTATAAAGAAATCAATAGACGAATAGGATCAGCATGGAAAAAGTTTTGGAGTCTGTCCTTCATCCTAATCCACAAGAGCCAGAAATTGCAGACCAAGAGGCAGATCTTCAACAGCTGCATTTCCATACTCTCTCTTGCTATCATAATATTAATACTCGATCAGAGGTCGATAACTCTCTAGGAATTCCACTCCACACATCTTCTCTATATTCAGCATTCTTCACTGTTGCTACTTCTTATCACTGTAAAGGCTCATTCACAATGAAAATTAAACATAACGTAGGCGTTAACTTAAAAATGTAAACGTTACGGTAAAATCAAGAGCATTCACGATGGGAACATGAACATAACCGCAAAGATACTTGGTAACCATGGAAACATAACAACGACGCCATTTCTTCATATTCTGTCGTATACTTCAGCGCTCCGCGATTGTGTACTGTTTGAAACTCACATAAGCATAAGCATGAAAGTTTGGAGTTTGCAAACTTTCATGTTAACGTCTTACGGTAAGGTTTATGTCAATGCTTATGTGAATCATTGTGAATGATCCCATTTGGTAGCCTGGGCGCAAACTTCTGTGTTTATGTTACGGTTATGTTTAATTTTCATTGTGAATGGGCCTTTACTCTTTGCCTCATGAAGTCAAGGGCCACCGAACTTTTTAATCTTTTACATCCAAGTTATAAAATTGTCTTATGACGAGTTGTGTTCATTGTATGCTCTGTACTTTCATATTTTATGATTATTATTATTATTATTATTATTATTATTATTATTATTATTATTATTATTATTATTATTATTGTATCCAGTATGTTGATCTATTATTTAACTAACCACTGTTGGCTAGCACATCAGTACTAATAATAAATAAATCATGCAATCAATAAATGAAAATTAATAAAATGTTTAGTTGGTCTGGCTAAGGAGTAGAAACAGCATAAACAGTATACATACCATTAGGAAAAGAAATTGCACACACTGAAAAATTACTTCATTTAGTAGACTTTCCTTTACATTAAGCTGCTTTTTTTTCAGTTACCTTGTTTCGGCAATAAATCTCAAAATACTTTCCGAGAATCGAATCCTGGAACCTTTGGTGAAGAGTTCTCTTCTGAATGAGCTAAAGCTGGAGTAAATTTAAAATCCTGACGTAACATGTAAGACAATACAATTTCGGTGCAGTAAATTCGTTTCAATTGAGAACCGCAATTAGATTTAAACGTTATGCCTGTACTGCACCAAAGGGAGGCACGGTGGGGACTATATCACAGGGCACCAGCGTTTGGCGGCTTGGGATTGGTAGACAGTTGAATGTTTCAGACAGTGAGTTGGCATTTGTAAATCCTATGCTTTCCTGTCGTATGTCCTACAAAAGTCTCCACCGTGAAATTGATCCCAATTTCCTCCGCCCCTTCCTTTTTACAGGATAATGGAAGAAATCCTCAGGGGCGGGACATTGGGTAGAGTCGCATTATCCAAATTGATGATGAACCGACCTCTGGTTCCAATTTACTTTGGCAATAATCAGAGAACTTTACACACCCGCTTCCAGTTCTGTGCCCCGTTCATCTTCCATTTGTCAAATACTCTGTCCACCTTTTCCTCGTTTTTATCTTTCTTTGAAGAGCTCAATGCTAACCTGTCTCCTGTTATGAATAGATTGCACTGTACTTCAAAGTGTCTACAGCAGAGTCGGGCGCATTCTTTTCAGGATCTCTCGATTCTGTACCGTTCAACAAGACTCGGATAGAGCTAATGAATCCGTGTATTCTAGAACGCACTTAGGGATGGATTACGGAGATCAACCCATCCTTACTTACTTACTGGCTTTTAAGGAACCCGGAGGTTCATTACCGCCCTCACATAAGCCCGCCATTGGTCCCTATCCTGAGCAAGATTAATCCAGTCTCTATCATCATATCCCACCTCCCTCAAATCCATTTTAATATTATTTTCCCATCTACGTCTCGGCCTCCCTAAAGGTCTTTTTCCCTCCGGCCTCACAACTAACACTCTATATGCATTTCTGGATTCGCCCATACATGCTACATGTCCTGCCCATCTCAAACGTCTGGATTTAATGTTCCTAATTATGTCAGGTGAAGAATACAATGTAACTCAAAGTTTCACAACCATAAAGAACAACCGGTAATATAACTGTTTTATAAATTCTAACTTTCAGATTTTTGGACAGTACACTGGATGATAAAAGCTTCTCAACCGAATAATAACAGGCATTTCCCATATTATTTCTGTGTTTAATTTCCTCCCGAGTATCATTTATATTTGTTACTGTTGCTCCCAGATATTTGAACTTCTCCACCTCTTCAAAAGATAAATTTCCAATTTTTATATTTCCATTTCGTACAATATTCTCGTCACGAGACATAATCATATACTTTGTCTTTTCGGGATTTCCTTCCAAACCTATATCTTTACTAGCGTCCAGTAAAATTCCCGTGTTTTCCCTAATCAGATCAACCCATCCTGCTTAACACAAATCTCAAGAGAGATGTGTAAGGGATTTTTTTTTTACCTTGTACGAAGGAGGGACCCGAAGACTGAAACTGCAGCCTGAGGCTTTTTGTGCTTACCACTCCTATTCTGTGAATTATTGAATAGCCGAACGGCATCTCTCTGTACAAGTACAGCACGCCGCACCGTGAACTTAACCCGGGCTATTGTACGGATGATGATAGGGTAGACCAGGGTAATTGTAAACACTTTTCACTGCTTTCTTTTCCTGAAAATGCGTTTGAAATAATAAGGTTGACTTTTTTTCATCTTTTAATTGCTAGCTTACATTTACCCCACCTGTTTACATTTACTTATATATATATATATATATATATATATATATATATATATATATATAACTATAAAAATATTTGATTTTAATAATATTATTATCTTACGTAAGATAATAATATTATTAAAATCAAATATTTTTATTGTTATTAATCAAGTAGGGTTGGGTCTTTTTCATATACTTAATAGCGGTGTGGTGTAGATACTTATATGCGTCATTCTCTTCACTATTGGATCGAGAGAGCGCAAAAATTACAGTTCCCAAGGAAAGACGGTATTACTTACTGATAAAATAAAAGGCCTACAAAATTTTGTAGTTTCCTGTTCATTTCAGCAAGATGGCTTAACAGGACTACTACACTCTTACTACGTCATACTACTTTTGACCAATAAAACGGTACGAAAAGACGTATTTCAACCAATCAAGGCTGCTTATCGCACACTTTTATCGCGTCCCTAGCATTTGTTTCTTTGTTTGCCAACATTTGAAACTGCGTTGGTCTGGACGTCAAAAAAAAAAAAAAAATATATATATATATATATATATATATATAATTACAAATCACTCCAGTCGATGCACAGCAGTTTCAAATATGACTCGCATTGGCATTCAAGAACAAGAATTAATAAAAATCACTTATCATACCTATGCATCTTCTGAAATCCGATTTACAAATAAATGAAGAGCACCATTCGGAAATCTTGAATAAATTGAATACACCATGTAGGCCTAAATCAACGAGTTCCACTTCTATTACGCACACGTCCAATATAACATCAATTGAACCACCAATCATATTCAAATTTGAAAATTGTACATTCAATAATTATTCCTTTTAAAATTATTCATTCGGAAATTCTGAATAAGTTGAATACACCATGTAGGCCTAAATCAACAAGTTCCACTTCTATTACGCACACGTCCAATATAACATCAATTGAACGACCAACCACATTCATATTTGAAAATCGTACATTCAATAATTATCCCTTTTAAAATTATTCATGTTTATTTTTTATGTCATCGTCGTTAATTAAAACTTTTCTAACACTTGTGTATATTAGTTAGGTTATGTTATAGCTTCTGCTATATGATATTATGGATAGTCACGTGTCAGAGATTGTTTAATATTAAGATTTATTGAAAATCATCTGTCAAGTGACGTTGATTACTGGGATTCGGATAATTGAAGTGGAATGTTGCATTTTAATAAAAATGAAACTGAATCAACAAAGCCTTCTTGACTAGTATCATTGCGATCGTGTATAATAAATCGAGAACTTCTCGACGAGGAGGCATTGCTCACTACTGCCATCTAGCATGCATCTAGCGTAATATTTGTAATGTTGAGATGGTACAATAATACATTTGAAGACAGTTGTATTTTCGTAAGTCAATATTTTATTGTATTGGAGTACTTCGTTACTTCTAATCTTCATATACTTTCTTCTAAACGTGTAATAGTAAATTAAATCCCACTCGAGTTTTGATTTTCTCTAGATAAATCAAAACGTCTAGTGAGATTACTGTTGATAAAATGATTTTATCTTCTACATTTCAAGCTCTACATGCAGCAGCTATACCAAGATTCTATGTCTATTGTTCGAAAACGTAGGAAACCTGACATTTTTTTAACTTTCACCTACAATCCGCAATGACCTAAAATAGCTATTGCTTTACTACCACATGAAAAACCCACTGATCGTTCTGACATTGTTACTTGCGTTTTCGCGCTGAAACTCAAAACCTGAAGGTGGTCAGGTTCAAGAAAACGTATTTGGCATTAGAAACCCATTCAGAGGGAGTATGTTTCATTATTATGGAAGCAAATAACTTTAAAAATATCTGGTATTTTTCATTGAAAATAAATCTGAAAAATTTTTATTTGAACGTCTAATGAACTTAGTTTGCAGCATTTGCTGCACAAGCCACTAGTCAATGTATATTTTCTGTTTTTCGTAACCGGATGTGCACGACTCTACTAGGTGTTCATTTCAAAGTGTGTCATGACGTCACTGTTGTTGGGTCACCGATTTGAAGCGAGTTTCAGCTTATATGTTAGAGAAGTTGCCTATTATTTAAGGCGTTCTTCAATCTGAACTTGAGAACGTGTACGATATAACTTGAACGTCGTAGCAACAGATGGCGGTCTGTACGGTCTGTGTGCTGCCATAACCTCTTTCGAACTGTGTTTTGCGCCGGCAAGTCGTACGCAGGGTATTTGTTATCATCGGTTGCGTACGGTAACATTCCACAACACAAATCAAATGCTCCGTGTCCATGTTGACCGTCGAAGTTAATGTCAACAAATACGTAAGTAATCGTCTTAACCCTCTCCCCATATCCCGACAGTACGTATTTCCAAACAGTTCACATTCCTGCCACTACCGGCGTTTCCGTACGTATCGGTACGTACTCTTCAGAATGAACGCCGTACTTACTAGGCAACTTCTCTGCCTCATAGGTTATACACCTCTGAGGAAGTGTAGGAAGATTGAATTCTCTAGGCTCATCGGCTAGCCACATGACGGCATACAGCGAGCCATGACACATTTTGAACTGAACACCCAGTAGTTTGTAGATTATGCTCTCTTCTTTTTTTCAATTACTTGTTGTAGAGTGAAAATATTATCATTTTTTGATCGGCCAGTTCTGAATCCATGAGGCTTTAAAGACTTATTCCTCTATAATTCTTACAATCTCTCCGGTCTCCTTTTTTAAATATAGAAATGACTTGTCCAGTGTTCCACGTTTCAGATATCCTACAAGCTTTCCAACACAAATGCAATAGTCTCCCTTGCAAAATTTCAGCAGTTCCATATTTATACCCTCGGGACCGGTAGCTATTAGCTATCCTAGATTTCATTTCGTTTTTCATTCATAGTTTAAAAGTATTATTCTTCAAACCTGAGACTTCATACAGCATTTGTATGTGAAAAGATACTGAATAATTAATACTGGCGTAATAGGCTATCAGTATTGAATTTAACGAGGATATAGAAATACTGAGACTTTGTTTTAAAATGAGATGAGGTAATCACTGCTTGGAATAGCGGATTCCGCGTTAGAGCATGGGAAATATGTTCTAATTTGCATCGGATGATATTTGTGGAGGACAGGAACGTGGCAAACTTTGTTCTCCTGGGACTGCCCTAACGTCTGTTTTTGTTCCCTTCTAGCTACATTTATTTCAGTAACAGTTTTATTCTCCTACGACAACTTTTTATTACTGCATTGTCTTTGTTCATATAATATTTCATTTTGCGCCCGAGGTAAGAGATGTAAACTTTGTTACAGGACCATGAAACGAGTTCCTTCCGTATCAGGAAGACATGGCAAAAAAGAGGGACTATAAGTTTCTACAGAGTAAGCCGTTCATAATAATGAAAATAAAAATAATTATCTAATAATAATATTCTCAGTAAAATGAATATGTAGCCTGTTTGTTCTCATCAGGAATAGGTGTCTTCTCTTCCCTTTTTTGTTGTATCACATTACAATTGAAGCGTTCCGTTACAGAAGGGCGAACCCGCCAAATGTACCTGTAAAGATAATCTATGTTCAAAGTATTTTACCTGTAAACGAGATAAGGGCGAAGCCGCCAAGGACACGTGTGTAAATAATTATAATTGAGGGGTTTGCCGGAAAAAGGGCGTATACGTCAACATTGTGAATTGAGATACAGGCAATGTAAGATTTTAAAACGCACCTGAATAAAATGTTCTACAGATAGTGAACAAAATTATACATTAAATTAAAAATCTTACCGAGTATAAATGTTTTGTAGCATTTAGGCAATTTATATTATTAAATTTCCTTATATTTGTACCATATAAAACTACGGTCTATACCCCCTTTATCCATATAATGATTTGCTTAGGGGATTTAATGTAGATTTCAAATTTAAATTTCACACGGAATTGAAACAAAGATACATTTTATGACATTTATTATCTACTTCTGAAGCAATTTACATTATTTCAGATACACTGAGTAGACATTAAGTACGCAAAGCAAAATCTCTGAATATAACAGAAAAAGAAAGTCTCCATTTTGTGTAAATATAAATAAATAAAATTTATTCTTTGTATAATCCTGATAACAATAAGCCCAAAATCTGAATATTTTAACAAATCTCTTTATAGAACATAAAATATTTCCGTCTGAATCTGTGAGTTTCATAAGTTTGTTTACTCTTAAAGCAAGGACAATAATGAACATAAAATGTAGTCAAAGGAAACAACTGGACTGACTAAATTTAACTATATATATTTGCTTAGTCTCTACCAAGAGAAAACACACACAGTACAGTATGCTGTAACGGGCAGCACTAGCTCTACTTGTAGACTGACTGACTAAATCGCGCACGCACGCACGCAGTCCTGTCCTGCAGGTATGTACAGTACAATCAAAACAAAATTTCACTACTATAATTATTCACTACATTTTAAACCGTTTTCCCGAAGAAGGGCGTAGAGGTCTATCCGCCTTTATTCCGGCAAACCCCTCAATTACTTTGCACACTGAAAAACGAATACCTTTATTGAAAATTGCAATTAAATGTCCAATTTAATATTCCAACTTAATAGTGAATATAGATGACATTATGAATTCATCAATATTACGGGAATAATTTGAAAACAGTATATTAGAAAAAGCAAAGGGCGTAGAATGAACTCATTAGTGGCAGACATTAACAACAATGAACAACAATGTAATAATAATAATAATAATAATAATCATAATAATAATAATAATAATAATAATAATAATAATAATAATAATAGTAAATAAAACACTTAATCGCACTGTGACGTGACATTTACAAAGTATCTGAAATTATTAATAAACAAAAATAAGTAGATGCCTGTCATGTTAGTACCCTTGCTACCAAAAGTGGTCACACTTGTTCTGGAAACAGAGGCGCTAATAATTAATCCATTGCATAGTGAACATTACAGTGAAAGACTATTGAAGTAAAGTGAAAGACTATTGAAACTTATGTAGGGCCTATACATAATTATGTAGGTTGTAATGTAAAATTAGGTATTTTATTTATGTTTTATTATTATTGTGTTAAATTGTATTGTGTATTCTTATTGTATTGTGTATAAATTGTATTGTGTATTGTAAAATTTATTGTGTATTGCTTATCATTTTATTGTGTTTGTTTATATTGTATATACCACTGCCACCGGGTGCTTGCACACTTGCAGTGTAAATAAATACATACATACATCATCTTCATGAAGATGTTCCTCTGAGTCGGTCACTGCTAGTTGCACGTTTCATTTGCTGATCACGTCGTCCAGAAACGTTCTGTGGCACATAGATAAGGAGAGCTTTCAGATCCTTTACTTTATCAGAAGTGAGCTTTATTGGCGTGATATACCTCTTTGGCAAAACCAGCTGAGAGAGGTCGGAATGTTCTTAATGCGACATCTGTTCACATCAACACTGTTACGAGCTTAGAAATACAGGCATTCTGGAGGTCATAATCACCCAACTCCCAGAAATTACGAAATACAGGTTGTATTTTCTCCATACCTAATGCGTTGAAGCACCCACAAGTACATGGCGGGCCTATACCGCGAGCTTGCACATGTCGAGATGTTTTCGTACCAATGTACGATTCACTTTTGTTCCTTTTAATCTTTGCTTGTACGTTTATCAATTTTTCGACAAGCCTTTGACGTTTCATACAATAACCAGATGTGTCTGGTTGATTATCACTGTCACTTACTTACTTACTTACTGGCTTTTAAGGAACCCGGAGGTTCATTGCCGCCCTCACATAAGCCATCCAATGGTCCCTATCCTGAGCAAGATTAATCCAGTCTCTATCATCATATCCCACCTCCCTCAAATCCATTTTAATATTATCTTCCCACCTACGTCTCGGCCTTCCCAAAGGTCTTTTTCTCTCCGGCCTCCCAACTAACACTCTATATGCATTTCTGGAACCGCCCATACGTGCTACATGTCCTGCCCATCTCAAACGTCTGGATTTTATGTTCCTAATTATGTCAGGTGAAGTAAACAATGCGTGCAGCTCTGCGTTGTGTAACTTTCTCCATTCTCCTGTAACTTCATCCCTCTTAGCCCCAAATATTTTTCTAAGAACCTTATTCTCAAATACCCTTAATCTCTGTTCCTCTCTCAAAGTGAGAGTCCAAGTTTCACAACCATACAGAACAACCGGTAATATAATTGTTTTATAAATTCTAACTTTGAGATTATCACTGTCACTATTATTCATACTAAGCTATTACAATGTCCATAAATGCAAGCAATTCCTCACTACGGTTGTACTCGTCTGTGTGGTTACAACAACACTGAGATAATAAATGGCGCGCGCCTTCAGGCGGAGTGGTGTATTCGCCCTTCTCGTATAGGATAATATGAATATTATGAACCTGTCACAGACTACGCAGTTTCTCCAACCTTACAAACAATTATAATTTCTATATAATGACAAGTGTTGTCTTGCATGTTTCCACGTATTCACTTTTTTTTATGTTCTAGTGATATTTAACTTATTTTATATTTTTGTTTCCATATTTTCCGACAATGGTATATCTCTAATGTGATAAGTTGAGCTATATATAATCATAATTTTCCTCACTGTGTGTACTTAAAAATATTGTATTCATTGTATGCTTTGCAATGCACTATTTTATTACTACTATTAGTATTATTGTTATTATCATTATTATTATTGTTATTATCATTATTATTATTACTATTCTTATTTATTATTATTATTATTATTATTATTATTATTATTATTATTATTATTATTATCAATAACTGTCTTACTTTTTATACTTTGTATGCCTCATTTATTTTTGACCTGCTGTTCACATTTTATTATGCTTTTTTCTTTCTTTCTCTATGTTATATGTTACGTCTCATTTCTTCTTACTTGTTGTTTACATTTTATTATTATTATCTTATTCAGTTTTGTGTGTAAAATTGTACTGTACTTTGTAAATTTGTAGTGTTTTTGTAACGCAGTTTTTACTCCTGGTTGAGTGTTAGAGAAGGCCGTACGGCCTTAACTCTGTCAGGTTAAATAAATCATTATTATTATTATTATTATTATTATTATTGTTATTATTACTATTATTATTATTATTATTATTATTATTATTATTATTATTATTATTATTATTACTTAAAATGGCTTTTAAGGAACCCGAAGGTTCATTGCCGCCCTCACTTAAGCCCGCCAGCGGTCCCTATCCTGAGCAACATTAATCCAGTCTCTATCATCATATCCCACCTCGCTCAAATCCATTTTAATATTATCCTCCCATCTACGTCTCGGCCTCCCTAAAAGTCTTTTTCCCTCCGGTCTCCCAACTAACACTCTATATGCATTTCTGGATTCGCCCATACGTGCTACGTGCCCTGCCCATCTCAAACGTCTGCATTTAATGTTCCTAATTATGTCAGGTGAAGAATACAATGCGTGCAGTTCTGTGTTGTGTAACTTTCTCCATCCTCCTGTAACTTCATCCCGCTTAGCCCCAAATATTTTCCTAAGCGCCTTATTCTCAAACACCCTTAACCTATGTTCCTCTCTCAGAGTGAGAGTCCAAGTTTCACAACCATACAGAACAACCGGTAAAATAACTGTTTTATAAATTCTAACTTTCAGATATTATTATTATTATTATTATTATTATTATTATTATTATTATTATTATTATTATTATTATATAGTAAGAGCGAGCCCACCAACGTCTGCTAAGTTTATGTTGCAAATATGTGTCTTAAATATTCGGAGGAGTAAAAAACACAAAATTCGACCCTTGGCGGGCTCGCCCTTCTCTTACGGAACGCCTCAATTGAAATATGTGCATTAAGAGTACTAATCCTAACGTTGTCATGGTGATAGCGGTGAACAGCATTTGAAAGTGCGTTCTTTCATAAAACTCGGTAGTTAAGATAACAGCTGCATTGGACTGCCGTTTATGCAGGGAGTTAACATACAGTACTGTCCGATGTTGTAAGTCATCTCCCAGATTTATGTCAGCGATCCAACCGGCGAAATCTCTTATCTGCATGAGGTCTCAACTCGGTCAGTTCTGCGCATCGTGATCGATTAAGTGGAAATACATGGATAGGTGCACATTGCTGTCTGGCTGCAGCTAATGCTTTCCGATGAATGGCCCAGATAGATTGCATACCACACTTTTACAACATCATTGTCGAATCTGATGTGTGTAAGCAATATTAACAGTCGTTAGGGTGGAGTGAAAGTATGAAGTTTATGGAATCAAAATGGAATACCAGGGGAAAGTTGTAGTTTGATATCTTAAAGAACAGTGCAAGATATTTTTTTTCTCTAGCTTAGTATGTAGAGGTGCCCCAAGAGCATAATATTTTGAAATTTTGACAAAATTTCGAGGTTCAAATTTTTTAGCGAGGGAACATTATCCAGAGGTTTAATCTGAGCAGGATGCCAGGAAAATACTTAAAAAGTACATGTTAAAAGCCTCTGTATATTTTTGGATCCCTGTTATTTCATCTTGAAGTGTCACAGAAACCTTAATTTATAAGAAAATTGGGCATAATCACAATAGCAATATACGTTACATGAGCGGTATGTTGACGTTTTCATGGTCGAGGAAAAGATTGAAAAAGCGAAACGTAGTTGAGCTTTTTTAATTTCCGAGAACATGAAAACAAACATACCGCTCGTGTATCGTACATTATTTTGTGCGAAGATCGTTTATTACATACCTGAAAGACGAATTTCTAATTAGTTGCAATGAAATCTCCATGTTGGTTTCTGTTTAATGACGGCAACTTCGGAAAACCAAAATATCTTTCTTCAACATTGTTGCTATAAAATGTTTTCTGTGTTTACTATACTCCAGCAGGCCGTGATATACGTCTGTCTTTTTTTTCTCTCAGTCTATAAATGCGAACTTAAAACAAACGGCAAGGTTATGTAATGATTTATTTTTCATTTTAATATTTTAACAATATTATTTATATAACATATTGCAGTAATAACATCGGCATCTGGAATCTTGTTGATTTTTTCACGGCTTCTTTAATGTTACTTGTATCAGGAATGCAATAAGTTTTGTGGAGTAGTAGACTTTACTTAATTTTTGCAAATATTTAAAAACAATAATTAACATTGCAATTTAGGTGACATTGCAGTGGTAAGTTTCCAATTTATAATTAATACTATGTTAAACGTCTCTAAAAATAATATGTTAAAAGCCTAAAGCAGTAAAATGAATGTGGCGCTTAAGCGGTAAGAAGAGGGAAATTGTTGTGTGTGTTACGTTGGGAATACTGAATGTGGTATTTCACACTTACCGCGTATTGGTTCTGTGCAGAAAACAAGCAAATACGCACGATCTAGCACAAAACTCTTAGGTATGATATAATTAATATAATTAATGAAAATTCATTTTTTATGTTGCAGGGAATTTAAATCAGAACAGTTGCTCTAATTTAATGCAAGAAATCTGACCTTCTGCCCTGTATTCGGAATGCCGGAGGGGCTGAAACCATTACAATTACCTAGCTATCATTATGTAATGAAATATTAAGTATAGTCAAAAATGAATTGAAATCTGACTTAAAATCAAAAGAACCTACTGTTGGAGAGATTTCAGAAAGAGGTGCTATCAAAAGTAAGAAAATCCGGGTAAAGGCATCTATTCCGACAGTGAGTCATACAAGAATAGTAGTACAACTGGTTCGTGATTACTATAATGAATGCAGAAAAATACTGTATACTGCAGCCCCAATTTAGATTCTTCCAAATAAAGTTTAAATAGCAATTCAATAGCTATATAATGAAAAACAAAATAATAGAATATAGAAAAAGGCAAAACTTCAAAGCTCTTGGGGCACCTCAAAAATTAAATATAGAAACTTCATATTTTTCACATTCCTAAGTTAAGTAAAAATACAGAATTTTGCAACTATTACGTTTAGAAAAAAAAAAGGTAAAAAAAAAAAATTTCATGTACAGATTCATTCCACAGTTGACTAAACAACAATAATCAAAGGAAATAGTGGTCTCTCATGGGTTAAGTTGCTGAAGAGTTGCATTATTTTTCTCTCTATTAGCTTTCTATCCACAAGTCTATATTCATATGGCAGAATTCGTTCTCATCACTTCATTATTTCTCTCGAATATTATATCCCTTATAATATGACTTCCTTTATCTTTGTCTTCCTACTTCAATAGTTACAACAAGTAATGTCTTCTGTTGTAGTAAAGGGTAGTGGAGAAGAATCTGTACCTTCCCTACATTTAGAGTTTAGATTAATATTGATTTACTGTCATTCTAATTGGTTTCTCTTTTAGCCACCTTCATTATTGATTTTTTATCTGCCTTCTTGGAAATGGTATAAAAGGGGCGCTTCTTCTGGAGAGAATTGGATAGGTTTGAAAGTCAATCGAAGGCTATACAAATTTCAGACTTCTACCATGTTCATTCCTATATCTAAAGTGTTTCTTGTATCCAATGGAATATAAAGTGATTTCATTTATAATATCTAAGACTTCAACCTGACGGGTTCTGTTAGGTGACATTATATAAAGAACATAATAGTGTGAACTTACGTCGAATTTCACAGTATGATATGTAACCAATTTTCTGGACTATAATAATAACACGTACCACACGAAATATGTGAGACGTTTGAGATTTTCTTTCTGCTGATCTAAAAAAATAAAACTTGGCAGTTTTCTAAGTTTTCATCAACTGACACCTCAATACAATCTATTACTTTCTACGTCATCAGCAGCAGAGCGCGTTACAAAAGTCAGGCTTTTTCAAGAAAATATTGCTTCTACTTTAATATTTCCAACGCTTATACAGCTTATGTTGTTATGGGTGAAGTGTGGACACTGAAGTAAAATTATACAGCGAATTGTTAGCATGTATTTTAAGACACGACTCCAGTAATTCTCGTAATTTTCCAACGTTAATTGATTCTCGTATGTTATGCGTGAACTTGTTACGCTTTTCAAATTCGAGTAATAAAATGTACTTACGTCAGAGGTCTGCATCGAACGTTTTCGCTCGAGCGCCAAGTAGTTCATAGCATAATCCGATAGGTTGCGCACATGCATGATGGGTAAAATTGTCACGAGCGATAAATCCTCGAACGGTATAAGCCGAGCGTTAGATATTCGTTCTTGTTACAGCGATGAACTGTGTAGTAACATCATAGATGTTTATCATTTCAAGACTTTGCAGTGTTTAACTAACCTCTCCATAGTACAACTACAAAACTTGCTTTGAAATGTAATATAAATGTTGTGGGTAAATGTTTTTTTTTTTTTTTTTTTTTTTTCACAGGAGTGATTTTGTTTTTGCCACATCTGACAGATGTTATTGGATGGATATGTAATTATTATAAACGGAGAACACAATCACGACAATGCAAGAACTGTATCAAGTTTTCTAGTAGTAATAATAATAATAATAATAATAATAATAATAATAATAATTAGTGTGTCAATCTTTGCTTCTGTAACAGTTGTGCAGCATGATTATTCGTTTTATTATATTTTCTGTGACGTTATCTCTGTACTAACATTGTTATTAATCTACCGCTATATCAATAATATTTTGTAAAACGTTTCTACATTTTCGCAGTATATAGGCGGAACACTATGTATGGACCTATCATATTATATTATATGTGGTAAATCAAATATTGAATAATTATTAATTAGCAATAATAACTGTATATCGAAGTTTGTCATACTATTTTATTTATAACTTCATGTTTATAACTTTATAGCGTCAATGAAATTTATAGCGTCAATGAAATGTGTTCTATAGTGTCAGTGAAATGTGTTACAGAGTGTCAGTGAAATGTGTGCTAAAGTGTCAGTGAAATGCGTCAAAGTGCCACTACAGTGAGTGAGATGAGAGTAAAGTGAAAGATTATTGAAACTTATGTAGGACCTATACATAATTATGTAGGTTGTATTGTAAAATTAGGTATTTTATTTTATGTTTTATTATTATTGTGTTAAATTGTATTGTGTATAAAATTGTATATGTGTTGTAAAATTGTATTGTGTATTGTAAATTTTATTGTGTATTGCTTATCATTTTATTGTGTATTGTTAATATTGTATATGCCACTGCCACCGGGTGCTTGCCAACTTGCAGTGTAAATAAATACATACATGTTCCTGTTTTGGTACGTTCCATTGACTGTTCCATTAAACGTTTGTCATAAAAGCAGAAAATAAAGCCTTATTTTTACCGTGTGAGCAAAACATATGTGTATCTTATCTGTCGCCTTCCATCCAAGATAAGACATATCGGTGAGATGACCTTGTACTGTGCTTCTATTTATTACGAGCGTATCACGACCGATCGTATCTCACTCGAGGGTGCGACGATCGACCGAATTCAAGCGAGCGGTTTAACTCAAATGCAGCACTCTGACTTACGTATACCCATTAAAGTAGGAATGCTTGGAACTTTGGCACTCCGGGTAGAATGTTAATTTGAAGACCTGAGAGATAAAACACTTTTTGGGAGACCGAGACGTAGATAGAAGGATAATATTAAAATCGATTTGAGGGAGATAGGAAAAGATTCTACGGCCTGGATTAATCTTGCTCAGAATAGAGACCGATGGGAGGCTTATGCGAGGGCGGCAATGAACCTTCGGGTTCTTAGAAACCATTTGTAAGTAAGTACATATGCATATACACATAAATACATATTCTCACATACATTCATACATGCTTAAATAGATACATAGGTAAATACAAACACAGATTAGATACACGCACACATAATACATATGCAGGCTTGTATATCGTCTACAGCGGTGACCAAAACTCGAACTGCAATGATTACATGCCACAGACAGCCTATGAAGTAAGGAGACGGAGGAAAGGTACTTGGCATGAAAACTACAACCAGTGGTGGTTCCTGTACTAACATGTTGATTAGTCCCGCGGATAAAAATCTCAAGCTTTGCTGTATCAGTAATGTCACTGCTGTCATAAAGAGCCAGTGAATAATATACGATTTTTCTTACTTCCTTTTTTAACCTTCCTCTTGAATACAATCAGGAATTTTCTAAATTCTTCTCTCAATACTTGGTCTAGAAATTGGTAGCTTTTCAAAATTAAAAACTTCTTACTGGACAAGTTATTTAAACTATTTTAATCATTAATGTTCTGAGAAATTCTGTTCTATTAAGAGGCTTTAAAGCACGAGATATTTCAAATATGTCAAGACATGTCAATTCCTGGCATTTAATAGTTCATCGGCACATAATATTGAATCAGTTTTTCTACAATATTATTATTAAATGAATAATAAATAGTTATCCTCATATAAAGAATAAGATGATTAAAATTAATATAAAACCTAATAATTTTATCTTTCTAGGGAGAAGATCTAAAAATATCAATATTCATACAGAAGAATTATAGAAACACATACTTAGTTGTCAGTACTACTACTATATTACTACTACTACTACTACTACTACTACTACTACTACTACTACTACTACTACTACTACTACTACTACTACTACTACTACTACTACTACTTACTTACTGACTTACTTATGGCTTTTAAGGAACCCGGAGGTTAATTGCCGCCCTCACATAAGCCCGCCATTGGTCCCTATCCTGAGCAAGATTAATTCAGTCTCTATCATCATATCCTACCTCCCTCAAATCCATTTTAATATTATCCTCCCATATACGTCTCGGCCTCCCCAAAGGTCTTATTCCCTCCGGCCTCCCACTAACACTCTATATGCATTTCTGGATTCGCCTATACGTGCTACATGTCCTGCCCATCTCATACGCCTCAATTTAATGTTCCTAATTATGTCAGGTGAAGAAGACAATGTGTGCAGTTCTGCGTTGTGTAACTTTCTCCATTCTTCTCTTAGCCCCAAATATTTTCCTAAGAACCTTATTCTCAAACACCCTTAATACTACTACTACTACTACTACTACTACTACTACTACTACTACTACTACTACTACTAATAATAATAATAATAATAAATTATTCAGCGTGGAAATTAATGTTTCTATATATTCCTAATTGAACCGTTGAGCAAAGTAAACATATTACATTTTGTTCGACATAACAACAAAAAAGTTCTCCTTTTCATTCTTTACGAAACCACCTCTTACTGCTTGTAGAGACAGAGTTTGTAGAGCGCCATGATACAGCCACTGCTTGCCTTCAATACGTGAATGAAACACACAGCAATGTACAGGTAACTCCTCGTACCCGTTTGAATGTCTGTGGTTACACGATGTAATCACGACACCCGCTTTGGTCACTGCTGGCTAACTCCTGAAGTTTATATTATAAATACTGCACCATATCATCCAACTCCAGAAGCTATCTTCTTTAAGTTATGAAATGAATGTTTATGACCACAGCATTGTTCTTTGAGCCATTCTTTCACGGCGATGAAAAACTTTTAATATGAGTCAGAGCACAAAGATATGTTCTGCAAAAGTGGGAAATGTAATTTAAAGCTGTGTTATAAACCTAACTTACTTGAAAAGGACATGGAGGAAGATTGCGGAGCCAGGAGTTATTATTTTGAAATGCCCTCGAATCGTGTGGCCGTATAATTATACCTTTCATCTCGTGTAATTATGGCTTGAAAATATTTGGTTAACGAATATTAAAACGGACGAATTCTCTATATCAAACAGTCTTCAGACAACCTTTATAAAAGAACTCATCTCATTCAATAAATGAAACACCGAATATCGCTTTAAAATACATACATTCTTCATATCCTATATGTGTGGATAATATGAATTGATTTTATTTTATGCGATCTTAATAACCGATACTTTTCCAATTCAGAAATTAGAAGTTAATTGTGAACTTTGATTCCATGTTATATTTTAATGGTTCTTGATATAAAACCGTTCAGTTTAATTGCAAATAACAGCAAATTGTTTCCCGGTACCTCCATTCTAAAGAGCTTGCTGAACATTTTTCTTGTTTTAACTACAGTGTGATTCTTAAGGTTGTCAACGTAGTTCCGGCACATTGCTGACTTCCGGCAAGCGACAATTGAACGGTTGGATGGAAAAAGGGCCTCAGTGAGAAAATGGCGTTTTGAGAAAAAGACCTTTAAACATTTTAAAGTATGGTCCCTTTCTCTTTACTGTACAAAATAACACTCTATGCTTTTGGTAAAAGAATTTGCAACGTTTAAATAATATTTTAGAAGAAAATCTGTGTTCAGCTGATTGATTTAAAAGTTATTGGTGTTTGAAAATTGGCTCTCTCAGGCCCTTTTTCTTAAAAACAGAAAATAAAATATAAACTCAATTTATTATTTATTATTATGGATAGAAAATTATGTGCTTTTTTGCATAATGTAATGAAAATACAACAGAATACAAAAGAACTCAACATAAACTCAATTTATTATTTTATTATTAGACTGCCTATGCACAGAAAATTATATGCTTTTTCTCATAATTTAATGAAAATATAATATAATAGAAAGGAACTTAATATTTCAAAAAAATTCTGATTAAACATATCTCAATCACATCACTTTAGAAACTGTCTACAATGTCCTCATAGTCACTGGTTTCAACTGATAAGTTTTCATCTTGTTCCTGAAGTTCTTGCCATGCTCCTGGTTCCTCAGTGGTGTTCTTAAACTGTTATTCAAACCAGCTACTTCATCTTCTTTCAAAAACTCATAAAGACTTCTGACATCTCGTATCTTATCAACTTTGAATTTTTTCTTGGGTGCAACAGGAACAGTATCACTTAACTTTAACCTTCCATTTGTATGACAGTTGCTTCGAGACTTTTGGTAGAACGTCTTAAACACAACTAGTGACACGTTACACGTTTAACACAGCCACAATGTGTTTGGAGGTTTGACAGCTGATGTCTCCACATTTATCAACATTTATTCACACTGCTCTAACACTGGCAATATTAATGTTACGTTCATGAAATTTCTAAGGCACGTATTTCAAACCCTAAGGACTCCGAAAAAAACATTTTACACAAAAAGGGTCTGAGTGACCTGAGGCCTCTTTTCCATCCAACCGTTCAATTTAAGAACCGAGATTATATCATGCACTCGGGCGAAGGGGGAAGCTCTGACTATACATTGCGCACGTACGGAAGAAATTAAATAATAATGATAATAATAATAATAATAATAATAATAATAATAATAATAATAATAATAATAATAATGATTATGATGATGGTAATAATAATAATTTATTTCATCTCGCAGAGTTAAGGCCGTAAGCCCTTCTTTTCCACTCAACCAGCAAATAAATGGAATAAAGAAATTATTTGTCACCACATTACAACAGGTGCTGGTAATGTTCATCAGAAAACAACACTACATGAGTGTTTAAATAATAGACCTAATTGAGGAATTTAATCGAAAAAGGCGTAACCCAGAAATTGAAGTTTTGAGGGAAAGGTCTTTGAATTATTTGAGTAGCTGTATAAATAACACATTTTTAGTCACAGTAAACAACGGAGATTCACGTAATTATTCAATATTTTATTAATTGAAAAACATTTTAATTGATATAAATGTGTATACATTAAGAAAGAAATAATCGTTATAAAATTACCTTGCAATTGTCCTTATTCCATTCAATGGCTTTTCTTCCATTCAACTACCTTATGCATGGAAAAATGGCAGAACAAATTTCCTTCTGCGATTTCTTATTGAGGATTAAATAAAGAGGATTACACAAGGAATATGAACACACAATTTATACTGTTTTAAGGACAACATTGTGTTTCATCATATTTTAAAATTCGTGAGAAATGATTACAAGTAAAATGCTTTCTTTTTTGTAAACATAGCCGTATTTTCAGAACAATATTAAAGATTGCTCTTGTGTAAAAAAAAAACATGACGAAATTCTTTAAGAAAAAATGTACTAAATACAACAAAAGTCAAATAAATGGATGATACTTAGCAAAGACTAATACAAAGTAACCTAAATGCTCTATTCTTCTGACAGGAATATGTGCAGTCTCCTTACATCATTTTCCTTCCTCGATTTCACAGGGTTTGGTGGGATTGCTGGAACATCTAAATCTGTTAAATGCTGCGTCCTCGTGCCAAAAGAATATGGACAGTAACAACCGAGAAAACTCTCTGAAGCAGACACGATCCCAATAGAAGAATTTTTCAGTTTTGTATATGACTGTATTTTGAAATCCTGATCTTTCGTTGCGGGTTTCTTATTCTTGAAAGGAGTTGTCAAAGTTTGGCTCCAGTCAAAGACATACTCATTTCCTTCAATCACCTTAAATACAGCTGGACTCAGCCTACAGATTAGAACAATCTGAGCATATTCCGCAGCTGTGTAAATATTTTCTTTCCTCTTGACTATCTTGCTATACAAACCGAAGTCCTAGTCACCACTGGTTGTAAGAGTGACCACGAACTGGAAAAATATGGGTAACTTTAAACGTTCATCTTCGTTGACAACCATGAACAAAAAAGTACCATTGTGAGGTTCTTACTTTGACTGAATCTGAAAACATAACTGTCTCCTCAATATTTTTGTAGAGTTCGTACATTGTGAACATAGTCATACTGTGTCAGGATTCTTTTTCGACTTTGTTTCTAGGAAGTAGTAAAAGAAGCTGGAGTCATCATTGTGACAGTGAATATTGAAGATATAAAACCACAGTAGTCTCTTATAAAACTGAGAAGTAACATTCAATCTGGGACGTGCTAAATTCTGAACATAATCAAACTCCAACACAAACATTTGTTCGTGGTAATCTGAAAGCATAATCTGCCCTCTTGCAAAAGTTGAAATAGGATCTGTACCTTTTATTTTTAGAGTTGTCCCTGCTTCTGACCTGAGAGGATTCAATCCGAAATCGGGATGGGAATCCGGTGTGGCTTAGTGGATAGAGCGTTAGCACGTAGAGCTGAAAATCCGGGTTCAAATCTCGGTGCCGGAGAGAATTTTTCTCTGTCCCACTCATCCTTCATCATATGATGACGCAGAATTTCTGATCGGAAATATCATATGTACTTCGGTACATCATAATAATATAGTCATCGAAAGCTTGGCAACAACAATCGAACTCACCTGGCTGAGAACCGAGAAGGCTTATTCCACATAGAACGTCGGGAATGCCTCATGTTGTCCTACAGGGATGTATGTAGTTTGGTATGTTATATAGTGTACTGAAATTACATATAGCTGATTACATGTCAGCTAGGTGACTTCGTATTCATTGATTTTGCCTACAATATTACACAATCTTAAGTAATAATATTCTTGGATCATGCCACTAATTTTCCGATTCCTGTACAGCACCCAGGGAAGGTTGTCACGCTTGTAGCCCACCCTCTCCTCGTCAATCACTGTCGCCTCCTGTTATTATGTATCGTGGCAGAGTTTTATGCCTCCTATAAAAACAGCACAGTGCTATTGTGTTGCGAACCCCAATTCTTTACGATACACTTACATGGAAAAACCTCACTTGCAATATTTGAGTACTACAGATCAATCTGTTAGTGCAAAATTATATAAGGTGACGTTATTAAAGAAAACTGTTTCTTTCGTTTATTACGTGGATAACTTAGAAAATGCTTAAATATTAATATTGTGAATTTTATTAGTAACAACAATGTAATTTATTCGTCACAACAATAATTCCTTTCTACAATTCACCTTAAACGCTCTCGTCAACAATTGGATCTTCATTCACACAGTATTCGTTATAGCACTCCACCGACGACAATGACAATTGACTTGGACTATTACGCACAACAATGAACTGTTAATCTTAACTAATATTTACAAAGCACTATTTACAAATCAGAACTACCAGTTCTCAGTTCACAGTTCTTCTATCTCAGTCACTCGAGTTCACGGTATCTCGAACCACAGACCTTCAGAGACAGTTCACTGTACTCGAACTCGGGTCCCTCCAACTGCGGTCCACTGCACTCGAACTCAGGTCCCTCCAACTGCGGTCCACTGCACTCGAACTCAGGCCTTCGGATGCTGACGCAGATGCGGACGCACACTCGAGTCGAACTCCGGCTGGCTTGCTTGCTCTGGCTTTCTCACTGACTGAATAACTGAAAACTCTGAAACTCTAGTTCGCTGGCGCCTGCTCTTTTATAGCAAAATCATAGTTGCGAGAACCTTCTACAGGTGTGTAGAGAATTATCTCGATATCTCTACAACGACAGACTTCTGGAATAGTCGAGAAGGTCGTTCCACATTCACTGCGTTAAGTAGCAGCTGCGCGCGCAGACTCGTCGCGTTACGTAATACACCCTCTCTCTTCTCTCCACCGCGCGACGTCACTCAATGTTCCGTGGAGCCTGTGCGATCTGCTTTCATGCGGGACGCTGGTCGTGAGTTCGAATCTCACGTCGCTGTCACAATATATAAGATAATAAGTTCTGGCCTGGAAAACAAAAAATCGAAGTTCAATTTAACGGTTTTATTATTTTCAGTCTATGACTGATCATACAACTATTTAAGGTGTAGTTTCTTTATATTGCATATTTTGCTGTTTGTATTAACGTTTTCATCGCGCCTGCGACGTCATCAGATGCATGAGCATAGTGAATATCAAATATAAATAAAAACAAACTTTAAAAGTTAAAATTAAAATTAAAAGACAAAGTAAAAACATTAAAAATATATGCTACTAGCTTTCACGAATTCATATAAGTTGTTAATTTATTAATTTTATTAGTGTAAGAGAAAACATGTTAAAAATTTTTAGATTACAAGATCTGAAATGAATAGACTATGCTAGATATCGTATTCATATTCGTTAATTAGAGTTTTAGTGTGGTTTTGTTTTATTTATTTATTTATTTATTTATTTATTTAACCTGGTAGAGATAAGACCATCAGGCCTTCTCTTCCCCTCTACCAGGGGATTACAACTACAATATTAAGAATACAATTACAATTATAATTACAATTAATATTAAATTTACAAATACAATAAAAATCAAAGTACTAAAAGATTAACTGAATAATAAAATGAATTTCATGTTGAAGATATACCGATAAGCTGTCACAATTTGACTATAATTATATGTATATTTACCGCCTTTGCTTATCATACAAAATGAATGAGTTAATTAGTCATATTTTCCTCATTAACGTTTTCGGTACGTGGCATGTACCATCTTCAGATGTTTGTATATTATTTTAATTGTAAACCATGCCTGTGGGTGCATGTATCTGGATTGAAATGGTCAGTGTTTTTGTGTATGCTGTGCGGTGTCGGTGAAGTGTTGTCATGATTACACAAATGATCACCTTAATTCTTATATGCTATTTGGTACCACACTTTATCAAACTTGAATTGCAATGTTTCTGTCGTTGTTTAAAACACTATGTAAGACACTGTTTAAAAACTGTTTAAAACGATTTAAAAATTTAAAAGCACTTAGTTTTTACATCACTTTGACTATGTGAAGTATGTGATCACTGCTGGTTGGAAGTTAGATGAGGCACTTGTGGTGATCTTGTTTAGCGTTGAATTGGACGCAAGGTCGTGACATGACTATGTTTCTAAAAGTGATGTTGAGACACTTCTATTAGATTGATGGCTTATGTAATATGATAAGCAAAGGCGGTAAATATACATATAATTATAGTCAAATTGAATAATAAAAGCTAGACAGTTTATTGTAAAAGTTAAGAAGAGAGAAGCATTTCTTTTATTGATTAAGTGCAAAATAAATCTACTCTACGCAGTAAGAAAATGCTTAATAAGCTTGCTTTTGAACGCTACTAAATTCCGATGTCACTGGGTAGGGTATTCCACAAGCGCGAGAGCGAGATTGTGTATGATGATGAATACGATGATGTCTTATGTGTTGGTATGGCTAGTATGCCGCAATTTTGCGTGCGTGTGAAGAGATTATGATATGACAGGTAACTGAAACGGGAGGCAAGGTAGGTAGTTGTGGAAGTGTGAAGGACTTGGAAAAGGAGAACAAAAGAATGAAAATTTCTACGTTCGTTAAGCCGTAGCCAGTTTAGAGTTTGGAAGGATGGGGTAATGTGGTCAGCGCGACGGACATCGCAGACGACGCGAACACAAGAATTATGAACACGTTGTAATTTTTGCGACTGGTTGACATTGAGGTCAGTCAGTAGAAAATCATAATAATCGAAGTGGAGCATTACTAGTGTTTCCACTAGTATTTTCTTGAGTGTTTTATGGGTGGATATGTGGTTGCTCTCATATATTTGTGTGAGTTTTCACTCACACTAATAAAATAAATTAATTAATAACTTATACAAATTCTGCATGACCAATCACAAACACAAGTCGAAATAATAGTAAAATTGTGATAGCTCGTAGCACATATTTTAAATGTTTTTACTTTGTATCTTTTAATTTTAATTTTAACTTTTAACTTTTGTTTTTATTGATATTTGATATTCACTATGCTCATGTACACTGAAAATGAAGTTAACATATTGGATAATGTAAGAATATATCTGATGATGTCACAGGCGCGATGAAAACGTTAATACAAACAGCAAAATATGTAATATAAAGGAACTACTCCTTAAATACTTGCATGATAAGTCATAGACTGGAAATAATAAAACCATTTAATTGAATGTATTACGACGTAATTGAAAAAATCCTGAAAATGAATTGTAAAATATTTGAAGGTTTTTAAAAAGAAGTGATACTTTTAAATATCATTTTTCAGTGACAAATGACAGGAATTAGCAAAAAGCAAATTTGGCATTGGATTCATAATATAAGACATATGTTTGTTATGTTATTACGTCAAAATAGGTTTTTGAGGAAAATAGTAGGTTTTGAAAAAAGAACATTAAAATATTGAAGAGTAATGGAAAATTAGCTGTAATTCATTGGCACTGTTGTATCCTATAACAACAGTGAGGTGTAGCAATAATTTGTTTCTCTAGCACTCAGTCCGTGTGTTGTAAATCCAACTTTCAAAGCCAGTGAGCAGAAGCGGTAAGTAGAACGAAAAGAAACAAGATCTTGCGGCTAAAATAACTACAGTTTATTGCAAAAAATACTGAGGTCGTAATCCACGTATTTGAACTGGTTTAACTCAGTACATAATTTTTATAAAATGATTTTTGAATTGCTGTGACGTTCAAAGTTTATAAATTACATTGATTTTGAAATAAGGATCATAGGGCCTAATAATGGTTGACTTTTGGTGCACCATGGGAAGCGAACTTGATTTGTTATTTCGGTTTAGGTAGTTTTAAATGAAAAATTATGAACTTTTATCGTTTCATTGATCATGTATGATAGTGTAGTTCTTTGTGGACCAGATAATCCCGTTTTCCCTACCGGAATTCCACTATTGCTCCATTAATCATCAAGGAATATTGATATTGATATTGATATATATTTCTTCACAGCACTTCTTTACATGTAATGGTGTACCTCACATTTATATATCCGGTGCCACCATTAACATATTATTACAATAACACATTATTTGCAGTACACGTCTACACACATACTCCCAATTCCGCTATGTACTTTTTTTATTACTTGGTCAATCTCCCCTTCAGTATTTCCCTACATTTCATTTGCTATTCTCTATTTGTTCATTAATCCTAATATATCTAATATTATATACTCCTTTCACACCCCACTTTTCCTCTAACTACTATTCGCTAAAATCTCAATTTCAATTTTTCTCAATAAATTATCATATTGAATTATTTGCCTATTTATTCTTTGACCTTTTATTCAATTACTGTTCCAACATTCAAATGTTAGTACTAATTTGGTGCTGACACTTGTTCATTTCTCTTAACCCTTTCTCACTATTTTCACTCATTTCTATTTGCGCTCACTTTCACTTTCACACTATTCTGCTTACACCTAATCCATTGTCACTATTCTCACTTCCTATAAACACTTATATTTTATTTTACACATCTGCTTATACACTTTCTCTCTCCCCTATACTTCTCGATCTTTTTCAGTTTCACTATACTTGCACTTTTTGATCACATCCTCAATTTTCTTTTTACACATATCAAATATCTCTGCTATATCCTCAACTGTCGCAAATTCTGACCTTTCTTTACTGTTCGTCTCTGCCATATTTCTGTCTCTGTCTTTCTTTCTATTTATTTCTTCTTCTATTCCTCTTTTATTTTTCCCCCCACGCTTTCACTTTCACATACTAGATTTCCACTTACACTCGCACCCTTATTCTTTTCACTACTTTCTTCCCTATCACTTCCTGACTCTTGGTTTCTCTTTTTATCACCCCTCGACTTTTTTCTAGCACCCGTGTTGTTTGTTCCGTTATCATCAAGTAATAGCTAAGACCTACAGTAATTTCATGGCAGATCCTCAGCTTACATTCTCGTGGACAGTACTTAAATTTAAACCTGAGGTAAGCAACATACAAAAGTCTGATACTGACTAGTTCCGGTAAGGTAACGAATATCGGAATTAAATTTTTGTACGGTGATAAAGTATTAAGTAAAATCACTTTTACATGACTTCCAGCATGTGAACAGACGCTTAGCTATGCTTGGTGAGGGGAGAATTTACACATGCATTGCAAACACTGAAGAATACATCTCACTGAGATGGCAGTGTCTTATGCATTCTGAGGTTAAATCACTTGGGGGTTCATCCTTCCACTCTACGTTAATAACTTGTGGGAATCTTCGGTTGTGTTTTCGATTCAGTGCATGATATCCGGTATTGCAACTCGGTGCAAGATATACCAGATGAACTTTATAGAAATCGCTTCGAAAAAAAAAAAGATATCTTCGTCGCCGATATCGAAGTCTCGACTCTGACAAGAAAACCGTACCAGGCCGTGGTGCTTGAGTTTAATTTTAACGAAAATGCATACTTAAGCTAATTTTCGTTCGTCAAGAACACTTTGTACTATGCACTAAGGCAGTGGTTCAACAAATATTTCCTGAAGCAATAGATGAAAGATCCTAGACTATGTTTCTGATATAGGTCTTTGGAGTATTTCTGTAAAATAATAATGCAGATAATTAATTAATTGTAGATTTTATTATGTAAATGCTTTACGGTTGTAAAAACATTATGTGATTTTGATATTATTTTTACAGGTAATTATTAGCTATTTTATTATTGTGAATAGTGTTTTATAAAGTGTAATAAATATATAAAGAATGAAAATTTTGTTCGTTTAGCTATTATAGTAGCTGATATATGACATAAATGAATTTCACTAAATTTCTGCAGGCCAATGAAGTACCTTCCCCCTTAAAGTTGAGGGGTATAAAAGCCAAAAGAAAAGAAATTCAAATCCCAAACACCCTTACATTCCCAATCATGCTTACTTTAAGTGGTTAGGTACAGGTTACAGCAATAAATTTTTTGGAAATATTAAACATTTTTTACTCCATTACTATATCTTGTAAAATAATGAAAATTGGTATACATAAAACACTGTCCTTGTGCTATACGAGATAAGTATTTTTACGATTTAAAAAAATATTTATATATTTCTTTCAAAATTCAAAATATTGTTAGTCCACTGTGTAGTGCTGAAGCTTTTCCCTCATAACTAAAAAAAAAAAAAACTCCTTAACTTTTCCATGTTCTCTCTCTTTTATTTTATTGCTGAAACTAATGTTTACAATATCATGCTCTCTCAACTACATTCTTTAATAATTAATATTAGTTTATTTTGTGTAATAGAAAATACTGATATTTGACCATTTTTTTAAATTAATTTATTTTTTATCAGACAATCTATCAAAGGTAGAGAAGTGATCTTGCATCATATTGTAGATATGACCTGTATAAATACACACAACAAATTTTCATCACAGAATGTTGGATAGTTTTTTAGTTATGTATGTATTTATTAACACTACAATTGGGTATACACCCGGTGGCAGTGATATATAATATACAATAATTACAATTATATGAAATAAAATAAATAAACGTAAATGAAATAAAATAAAATAAACATAAATCTATAGATATTTGATGCAATAAACCTAGGACTATAAATAAAATCTATTCTATAATAACGCCTACGATAAGCAAAAGTAAATCTAACTTATAAGTACTTCTATTTCACCCAACTATTACCAATTTAAATAATTACATATCACCTTAATTAATTACATACCAACTTAATTACATATCATCTTAATTAATTACATATCACCCTAATTTAGTTACATATCAACTAAATTACATCTTATGTGGGAAACGCATTATCACTGCACAGTGAACTAAATTTTGAAAAAAAAAAAAATGTAAACAATTTTTTTTAATCATAAAAATATTTTTGTCATATAGCAGAAGGACAGTTTTTTTACACATACTAATTTTTATTATTGTATAAGATACAGTAATGGAGGAAAAAATGTTTAATATTTCCAAAATGTTATTGTTTAAGCTGTATCTAACCCCTTAACAATCATAAACAGCATTAAATTTCCAGAATTATGAAAATTCGATGAAGTCCCTATTACTTTTTTTTCAGGAAGTTAATATTTTAGTTTTATCAGATGTCAGTTTTAAAGTTTTAAAATATACATAAAGTTGTATATTTTAAGTATATATATCAGAAATTTCGAGATGAAATGCTGGCTAATTCATAAATTTTAATATAACGAGAAAGGTTTTTGTGTTGATTATTCTTTCTTGTTTACATAGAGGCGGTATTTCACAGGGCTTCTATCTGGGTATTGATATGCACCTGTACCGGGATTTTGAACTTTACTCGCTATGAATCCATTTTAGCAGGTGTGTAGTTAATTGGAACGCACACTATTTGTATCTAGATTGGCTTTGCTGAACGTAACGAGTTAAATTCCATTACCGCTAGCTTACATGAGACGAACCTGCATTGAATAATTAGTTTCCTCTTTATTTACTCATCCACTTTTGCATTCAAATTCCCCTGTAACAATCATATTGATTGCCAAAATGCAAAGAACCTCCGCTGTCACACAGAATAGGAGAATGGAAGTAACACATACTGAGCAGAAAATAATCCCTGCCGATTTATTGATGATTCGGTATACGCTTCATTAGTTTACTACAATTATCATCCGTTTTATTATCATGTATAAAATTACAGAGAAACTGGAGAGCAATGTTTTGACAGGAATACGATTGTTAATATTCATACAGTAAACTCTGGATATAGTGAACTCGGTTACAGTGAACATTCGGCTATAATGAACCTAAATCGTTGGTCCTGACCCGCACACATTAAAAAGTACATTAATATTTCCGCTTATAGTGAACCCTCACTTCGGTTATAGTGAACCTAAAACTATAACTTCCCCAAGAAAATTTAAATTTTAAAATGGCCAAAATGCTAATTTAGGAAACCCTTTCTCCTATAAACTTCCAAGAAAATGTTCAGAACAAAATCTCAAACCTTCTACTCCTTAAGTGCATTGAAAGACAAAGGATTTGTTCAGCTTCCTGGACAGTTTGAATAATAATAAAATGTAAAGCGCCCAATGGGCAAAAGTCCATGATTCTACTGCGTGTTCAGTTCAAAGTGTGTCATGGCTCGCTGTATGTCGTCATGTGGCTTGCCGATGAGCCTAGAGAATTCAATCTTCCTACACTTCCGCAGAGGCGTATTACCTATGTGCCAGAGAAGTTGCCTAGCAAGTACGGCGTTCATTCTGAAGAGTACTTACCGATACGTACGGTAACGCCAGTAGTGACAGAAATGTGAACTGTTTGGAAACACGTACTGAAGTGAGTTTTTTTTTTCTTACTGTCGGGATATGGGGAGAGGGTTAAGACGATTACTTACGTATTTGTTGACATTAACTTCGACGGTCAACATGGACACGGAGCATTTGATTTGTATTGTGGAATGTTACTGTACGCAACCGATGATAACAAAAACCCTGCGTACGACTTGCCCGCGCAAAACACAGTTCGAAAGAGGTTATGGTAGCATACAGACCGTACAGACCGCCATCTGTTGCTACGACGTTCAAGTTATACCGTACACGTTCTCAAGTTGAACGCCTTGATTAATAGGCAACTTCTCTGACATAAAAGCTGAAACTCGCTTCAAATCGCTGACTCACAACAGTGACGTCGTGACACACTTTTAAATGAACAGCCAGTAGTTAGAAGGTTGTTGAGATATACACTGAGTGTCACACTGTTCACTACATCTAGATTGTACAAAATGGAATCAGCGATACTGATCTCTTGTTACAATACAAGGCATGGTAAGTGTCACACTGTTCACTACACAGAGCACATATACATTCGTGATAGGGCTGGTGGAAAGACTTGCTGGTGCAGATGCGATGGTGGAAACCATGGATCGTAAAACGCGTCACTACGTTCCCAAGTTCATATTCTGCTCGCATCCATTCCTTATTTACCATGGCATCAGTATTGTAGAAGCTTTCACTTACGGAGTCCCTCTTCATTCGGAGCTCTCGTAGCAGTTCCTCACATGCTGGTGTAGATGGCAGTAGCGTTCGCAGTCTCAGGTATGCAACCATGGGAATGGTATATGCAGTGAGGGATAAAGGAAGAATTAGTTCTAACCCCTTTAAAAGCTGTTATTAGAAGAATAGGAAGAGAAATGTTTCCTTTTGTAAAAGGGAGTAGAGTGATGACCAAAGGGTAAATACAAGGAGGATTGCAGTATAATGGTCCTCAATCCTTTCTCCCGCATATTTGTGAAAGTGAACCCTGGGAAATTCCAGAGCCGAGTACATAGTAGCATATCTCTAGTGGGAAGAGATGCGAAATCGGTCAAAGCCTACTACCTATATGATCAGATTAGATTTAAGTTTAGAACTGTGAACATCAAGATGTCGAAGCGTAAAGTGTTTAAGTTGGAAGATAAGCGAACATTAGTACTGATATTGAACGTGGTCTGACCCAAATGGATATTAATATTGTATGTATAGCAACGTAAGTAGTATAAAAACAGACACTTCGGTTTTAGTGAACCTCGGATATAGTGAACGAAATATGCTGATCCGCAGAGGTTCAATTTAACCGGAGTTGACTGTATATTCTTCAAGCGAAAGCACTAGTAGAGGCATAATGAAGGAAATAAAAATATGTTTTTTCACAATAGATATTTGTAAAAATTATGTAAGTGGAAATTTTTGTAGTAGTTTAAATTGCGAAGATAATTTTACTTATTAGGTAGGCTACTATACCAAAACACATATTTTCCAATAAGTTACAGTGCGGTAATTTAAAAGTTCCTAAGCATTGTTCAGGCGGTCTCATGCAGTCACTGGCATCCCCTCCATGAAATTGCGTCGCTCTTCGCGCCTGCAGTCAGTCGTGAGTGAGATTTCTTTAGAATGTACAGTAGTATTGTGCAATGGTGAGATATTTGCTGCATCGTCGTAAATTCATCTTACTAATAACCAGGCTGCGCATCTCTGTTCCCAAACGTACAGAGGATCGAGTAGTTTCTTCTGGTACACCTATTACGTCACATGGATGCATAAGCAGGGTCGAATTGCAAGCAGGTACGCATGGGGCCATTAAATAATAATGTAATATATTATAAATATGCCCCTGTAACGTCATATGATGTAAAACATTTTCTTAGTTTAAACAAATTTTATGTGATGTTCGTAAAAGATTTGCATTTCATAACTTCAAAATATGTTTTCGTTCACTGCAACAGGATAAGTTTTGATAAATGAATTACTTGTATAGCCTATATTGTGTAAAATATAAATATTGCTAATTTGTATATCCATTTTTGTTATTATTATGTCGCTGTATTGTCATGTGACGTAGGAAGAACATTTTCTTAGTTTAAAAATTTTTACTGGCAGTTATAGTGAAATATATCAATTTCATAATCTCAGAATATATGTTTTGTTCACTGTAACGGAGTTGATGTCGTTAAATGAATTAATTGTGTATAGTCCTATTATATATATATATATATATATATATATATATATATATATATATATAGTATTTACACTTAATGTGTATCATGTTCACTATTAAGTTGTATAACTAGTTCAGTATTGTTATCGATATAATTATCTTTCCTGTCATATGTAGCGCTAATATTTTGTAGAGCGCTAGTTTCACAGTGTTAGTGCGTTTATATGGTTAAAAAGTAACTGGACAGACCATTTCTATTTAGTAGCAATCCCACTTACAGTTGTCATGCTCCATTGCTATTATGTACGGAACTAAGTTATACAACAGTCTAGTATATACAGTCACGAACTCAATACGTAGTAAATATGCATCCATAAATAGTTGCTCACCACTAGGATCGCTACTATCGCCCTATTACAGACAATGCGAAATAGTACCGGAACAGTCTATTGTTCCTAGCACCCTCAAAACTCAAGCTTCGTGACTGTAAATACTAGACTGTGGTTATACCTTTCATAGCGTGCTGACGTAAGCATTTAGGGTCAGAGTTTGAATCCTAAAACTCCAGGATTTACTAACCGATAACTTTCTTAACTTGTATGGTAGCGAAAATGAGCTGCCTGATAATAACACGAGTCATGACGTTTTAGTTACCATGGTTACATTTCACGGCACTACAACAGGTACAATAATGTGGCATAATATTGTGAACAGCTGTTTAAGACTGTATAGAGAATTATTCTTTTAAAAATTCGATTTTTTTAAATTGTAACATAGACCGTTATTTGGCCCAACGTTTCAATCACAGAGTTTTAATCAAATATGCGAGACAATTCAAAGTACCTTTTTAAACAAAACATGAAAAGATACGATTTTTCAAATTTTATAAAGGCTTAGAAGTTCCAACTCTTCTTTATGGCTCGGAATGCTGGGCTCTTACAAAAAGTCAAAAGCATAAAATAGAAGTATCCGAAATGAGATACATGAGGGCGGTTTCTGGATGTAGAAGGTCAGATAAACATTATAAGGAAATAATAAGAGAAGAATTGAACATCATCATCATCATATTCCGGGCACGAAATTAGGCCATTGTTGGCCTGTTTCAGTTCCAGCTGTACAGGATCCATTAGACGTTTCTATGAACGTCCAGGTCGTCATCGTCCTTGAGGGTGGTATTTTAGGATTTCGTGTGGGGTGTTCGGCCAGCTTCCATACGAGAAATGTATTCAAGCCATCTGTTTCTGTATTCTGTAATTTTTTCTTCTTATGGTTGCATGTTGAGTTCCTGCAATATATCCTCGTTCCTCTTGTGGTCCAGAAGTGTGTATCCTGCAGTTCGTCGCAGATATTTAATTTCAGCTGGTCTTAATCTGCTGATATCGCTTTGTTTCAGAACCTAAATTTCGCTTCCATAGAGGAGATTTGGTAGTGCAAGGGTTTTACAGTATATAGCTTTATTGTGGGATGTTTCTGTACTAAACTTGGTTTTAGGGTATGGTTTAGCAGTCCTAATATTTGTAAAAATTTGTTAATTTTTCTGCTTACATCATTTTCTCCTTCGTATGATATGTTACATCCTAAGTGTGAAAAGGAATTTATCTGTTCTGAAATCACATTTTCAACAACAATTTTTCTTCGGATTGGGTTTGTACCTTCAAATGCCATTATTTTGTTTTTGTTTTTTTTTTTCTGGTGAAATCTTCATGCCATGTTCTTCTATGATTTTATTTAGTTTAAATATACCCATCTGTAAATTGTCTTCGGAGTTTAAGAATCGAACATACTTAACTTAAATAATGAAATAACAGAATATCAAGAAAATTATTATGATCATGTATCACTGATACCAAATTCCCGCATTTCCAAAAAATCTTACAATATAAGCCTAAAGGGAGAAGAGAGAGAGGAAGACCTATAATAGATCAATGGACAAGCTTCTTTGAGAGGACGGAACAGATCGAAAGTCCTAAACCCGAAGTTGATGATGGTGACGATATATATCTAATGTTGAAAGGAGGGAAGAATATGAATCAGTAATATTTTTTCTCTCGATCTAAAGGGGGCACAAAAATACAGGAGTGCATGAATGTCATTATTGGTTACGCTTTGACCATAAAGACATTAAAATATCTTACAAACTGAATGGATGCAGTGAGTAGCAGTGGCGTACAATTATTTAATTAAATTAATTTCAGTAGCTACATATTTCATCCAATCTGTATGAAACTTTGTCCATTTACTTATGGACATAGTCTTACTTGGTTAAAAAATGAAAAAAAAAAATCCCACCAGTAGTTTAAAAAATACAAATTATAGTGTTCCATCGCCTTAACAATATACAGTAGAGTCTCGTTAATCCGAACTAATTGGGACCAAGACCTATTCGGATTACAGGATTTTCGGATTAACTGAAGTATTTCCTGTAATGCAATGAATGCTGTTCACGAGCGCCGAGAGACGGTGGTGTGGTGGTGGGAGTATCCTGTTGCTGTTTTTAGAACCTCAACCAACAGGTTAATTTCATTAGGCCTACGACAACAGAAAATTACTGATTTTATGAACATGACAGACGTGTATATTATGTACAGAAAACACTAATTGTTAAGTACCCTTGAATGTGCTATTTTCATAATTTTTTAAAGTAAAAGAAATTGAGTGAATTTATACATTTCTTCTTTTCGCTACTTTGTACTTACTGGCTTTTAAGGAACCCGGAGGTTCATTGCCGCCCTCACATAAGCCCGACATTGGTCTTTATCCTGAGCAAGATTAATCCAGTCTCTACCATCATATCACACCTCCCTCAAATCCATTTTAATATTATCTTCCCATCTACGTCTCGGCCTCCCCAAAGTTCTTTTCCCTCTGGCCCCCCAACTAACACTCTATATGCATTTCTGGATTCGCCCATACGTGCTACATGCCCTGCCCATCTCAAACGTCTGGATTTAATGTTCCTAATTATGTCAGGTGAACAACACAATGCGTGCAGTTCTGTGTTGCGTAACTTTCTCCATTCTCTTGTAAGTTATTTGAAGGTTTCGTAACAAGCTGTTTTTTACGGTGATGGGTTGTTAACCCTTCGCCCGGTCCCCAAGCTGGAGGACCACCCCTCATCGGCTGTCCGCGACTGCTTATTCAATATATTCACAGCTACCCTCCATATCTAACCACGGCGTAAATTCCAGATCACTTATCTGTGGCACGCTAAGTATACCTCTTCATAGAACACCTTGTTATCCATCATCTTTTACAGTATCCACCTCGCGTCAATGGAATTCCTTGTCACAAAGTATTAGGGGCTGCAAGACAATAAACACCTTTAAGAACAGCTTAAAAGATAACCTTATTAGCATTTCACTCCAATCATACTGATTTAAACTATCACTGACTACATTGTTACTTCTTTCTTTTAGACATCATCCTGATTGAGCTGTATTTTCAAAATTGTCTCATAATAATCTCTTTCTATTATCTAATATTATTTGAAATATATAAACATTCTATGTATTTTAGCTTAATTCTGCTACACTGTTTATTTCAGTGTTTAATTAATAGTTCATAGTATTTTGTTTTTTAATTCGTAAATAACTCTTGTATACATGTAACTCTCATCTAATCAAATTGTTGAATTCTTTGTAAGTTCATGCATATGTATATACTATTTTTGCTGGTTGAGTGGAAGAGAAGGCCTTACGGCCTTAACTCTGCCAGCTAAAATAAATCATTATTATTATTATTATTATTATTATTATTATTATTATTATTATTATTATTATTATTATTATTATTATTATATCTGGAGGCCGTCTCCTCGATCCGCAACCTGAGGACGCGCCATGCCGTGGTGATAGGGACCCACAATATATGGCGCTACTTTGTATAGTACCATTAGAATAAATTTAGTTTTTTTCTTAAAATAATTTTGTTCGGATTAACCAGATTTTCGGATTAACATAGTTCGGATTAACGACACACTGTATATTTCAAATTGTAATCGCAAAAAATAAATGTAATATATTTGTTGTAAACTTGTAAGGGGAGAAGAGGGATTACACTCCCCTTGAAAATAAAAACACACAAAAAGAAAAATATGATTAGGTCGGGAGTCAGTCAATTTGGAGAGTAACACAGCGCCTCTTTCAGTGTCCCCTCGATAATTTGCAGTCATCTGCTGGTTTTTAAACAAGGTTTATTAATAGCTACTGCTCTCACTGTGATGTGCGGTCGCTAATGACATTGATGGGGCAACGTGAATTGGGGAGGGACGTAATCCGGCATCAGGTGTGACACGATGCGTGCAACAAGGGTGCAAGCTACACCCGCAGAATTTCATCAATCAGATGTTGGAATTGTCATTATTGACATGTATTCAATATCTCCATATGTGGTACAAAAATGTTACTAACTGATGCATGCCATGGTTATAAATTATCTGTAATATGAGGCTGACAATGGTTTTCATTGTAATTTAAACAAATATGACATCAGTAATGCACACATGCATTTACAGTGATTGAGTCCTTCACGAATATAATAGTAATATACGTTACAAGAGCGGTATGTTGACGTTTTCATGTTCGAGGAAAAGATTGAAAAAGCGAAACGTAGTTGAGCTTTTTTAATTTCCGAGAACATGAAAACAAACATACCGCTCGTGTATCGTACATTATTTTGTGCGAAGATCGTTTATTACATACCTGAAAGACGAATTTCTAATTAGTTGCAATGAAATCTCCATGTTGGTTTCTGTTTAATGACGCCAACTTCGGAACACCAAAATATCTTTCTTCAACATTGTTGGTGTAAAATGTTTTCTGTGTTTACTATACTCCAGCAGGCCGTGATATACGTCTGTATTTTTTTCCCCCAGTCTATAAATGCGAACTTAAAAGAAACGGTAAGGTTATGTAATGATTTATTTTTCATTTTAATATTTTAACAATATTATTTATATAACATATTGCAGTAATAACATCGGCATCTGGAATCTCGTTGATTTTTTCACGGCTTCCTTAATGTTACTTGTATCACGAATGCAATAAGTTTCGTGGAGTAGTAGACTTTACTTAATTTTTGCAAATATTTAAAAACAATAATTAACATTGCAATTTAGGTGAAATTGCAGTGGTAAGTTTCCAATTTATAATTATTACTATGTTACACGTCTCTAAAAATAATGTTAAAAGCCTAAAGCAGTAAAATGAATGTGGCGCTTAAGCGGTAAGAAGAGGGAAATTGTTATGTGTGTTACGTTGGGAATACTGAATGTGGTATTTCATACTTACCGCGTATTGGTTCTGTGCGGAAAACAAGCAACTACGCACGATCTCGCACAAACATTGGTTACAAGTGCGTTCCCAATTTCCATAGAAACGTTATCATTTCCGTAACATTGAGTGACGATCTTTACATTCTTTCTTGACGTGTGCAAGAAAATTATAGTCGCAACGCTGTTATTCCCGGCGTGACTCCTCCTCTTTGCTTGCGTCTTAGGAAGTGAAGGCTCTATAAAGTCTAGGTAGGTAGTATCGTTCGCCATTTTTGTTCTTTTGTTGTCGAGCTACCAGATGAGGAATCTATTTGCCACACCGTTAAATATTATCATGGCGTAGCTCCTATGATAATAAATCAAACGCATTGTAATTCAGCAAGTAATTGAGCGCCAAATAAGGTCCCCATGTGCTTTCTGCGAACGCCAACGAAAGAGCCAAAATGGCGGGCGATTATATGAAGTATTTATCGAGCCTTAGGAAATGCATAACGTCTTTACCAGCGAATCACAAGACGCACACGTTTAAATGTAGCCGGCCTGGAAGTTGATTGGTTGCCGGAAATTAGAGCGACGGGACTACAGCTATTCCCAGTACAGTCATAAAAATATAGCCCTTAAAGGTTCTTTAAATACATGGGTCATTCGATAATTAGTGGCAATAATGTTTGTATGTGGACTGTCAGCGGTAAATAACGTATGCTGATAACAATGAGAAAGAGAAGAATCTTATGTATGTTATCTCTGGGTTTGAAGACAATAATCCCATTTATAACATATTTGTAGTGAGTTTAATTTGTAAACAGTTATCTGTAGTGCTCTAAAATGCTTAACAAATATGAACGAAGATGCTTATTAAAATTCAGATTGCAGGAGGCAAGAATGCTCTTCAAAATACTTTAATTCAAATGGGCCATTCAGAATTTAATGGCAACATGTATTTAAAAAAATTTATTCTATAATTAACTAGAAAAACCATTTTTCTACTTTCCGAAAATCTTTATTATAAAATACATTTTTTGTTTCCTATGACATTTTCGCTAATTCCAACAATATTGACTGATATACCTTTGTTACAGATATATTAATTTGTCCTACAGAATTTATCTGTAATATTGACACTCAATATTTTTTATTTTTCTCCTAAAATATTGAGTGTCAATATTACAGATAAATTCTGTAGGACAAATTAATATATCTATAATATTCTCTCAGGTAGCAGTGCATAATAACTAGGGACCGTATTTTTATGTAATATCCAGTTGTGAAATATATACATATTTATGTCAGAAAAATGAGCTGAATATGTATCAAAATATGTAAAATCATTAAAATATTTAATATCAACATCTGGCAGGTATAGGATAGGTAAGACTCTCCAGTTATGATTTCATAGAGTACCCGAATTTTTTACCGCACACTTGACACATTACTATTTTTCCATCTGTAGTGAAAGCTTCGTCCATTGCAATCCATGATTTTATTTTTGTCGTTAGGGTTGAAGATACAGGGGCCATTTTAGTTAGTTAAAAACTGTAGATAAACTCACTTGCACTTTATAGTTACTGTAAGTACTAAAACTACAGAACTGAGTGAAATGAATGACACAACAGTACTGCAAGCACTGTTTCGCTTTACTGGATTAGGAGAAAATAAGTGATTTGGGACACATGCATTTTAGCTGCTCCTATAAGAATATGTACCTACTAAAACCTAAAAAACTATAGGCATTTACAAACTGTTGTTTGAAAAGTGACATTCCTGTCTCATTCAGAAGGGTAGGATAATTCCAGCCGAGAACCATACTTTCTAATTGCTCAGAAATCCCATTTCCGTATAGGTCTTCTAAATTTAAAATAAAGAGGTCAAGCAATAACCTGAAAGTCTCATGTCAGAGTTGACATGGGTTTTCCCAGGAAGAAATAGGAAGAGGGTGGGTAAGGTTGCAAATTGTATTGAAACGACTTGTTAAGACGTGTGCAGAACAATTATAGTTTGAGACAAATAATGTCGTCCTCGTCCCATCCACCGCATGAAGGCAACGCTACTTTCAGAGTCGTTTTGCAATAAAAGGTAGTTGTATGAGAAAGGTTGTCTTTTGTTCACTCATATTTACAGTGGGCGGTATGGGGTGAGTGCCTCTACTACTTTCTGTAACTAAGGACGTTTCGTTCCGAAATATATCCTTTCTTGGGTAGGTAAAAAGGCTCTTTAAATCTGTGTATTTCAAATTGTAAACTTCCGCAGCAGAATTTTTTTTTTCCTTTCAAAGAAGTAAAAATGAATAAAACTCCTAAATATGTAGATTTATGTAATACCAAGCCATAATATGTAATGTGGGTTAAATATGTAAAAATATGTAGTACCAAATTTTAATATATTAATGGTAATTACAAGATTCGCAAAGATTTGTTATTTTATATACGGTTAGGTTGAAAGGAATATAATATGTAATTGCATAAAAATCCGGTCCCTAATAATAACTGCGGATTCTCGGCCAACAAGTCACTCAGTTGAGTGCGCTCCTAGTATAATGGCAGTTGACATGGATACACGTCAACATATATGCCTAAATTGGAGTCAGGCCACAAAGGGAAACATCGAAGGAGGAAGGTTCGATCTGGGGCTGCGGAATGAATTCGGCGTAGCTCAGTGGTCAGAGCGCTTGGTACGTAGAACCAAGAACCCGAGTTCGATCCCCATCGCCGAAGCGAATTTTTCTCCTAAAATATTGAGTGATATGCCTTTGCTATT